>NW_023397055.1:0-50000 GCF_011125445.2 Fundulus heteroclitus | reverse complement strand
TATATTGTCTTCTGCTCTGAGCCAGAACCCTGACCCAGAAGGATAGACAAAACAGGGATGACAAAAATTTCCTTACATCACCATGTTTTGAAAGTTTTATATATATATATATATATATATATATATATATATATATATATATATATATATATATATATATATATATATGGCCCATTTCAGAATTGCGGGTACATTTCAAGTTTAGACAAAATATGATTTTTTTTTTTTAATATTTGTAAAACCTTTTTCATTCCCATAGAGAATACTTTAGATTTAATACTTCCAGCATTTGCCAAGCTTAAACATGTAAGATTTAAAATATTTAATCTGAAAATCATCGTAGTAACAGTAAAATCTGTCAACTCTGTTGGAGACAAATTAGGGTAAATATTTATAGTTCTCAAATGTAATACATTTTAAAACCATGTCTTTCCTAAGAGAACTTTTGTCTTTACATTCACTAATTCAACTTTAAGTTTTCTAAGATAAAGACTCTTTTTTTCAGGAGTAAAAACATTGACACATTTAATTGGAAAGTTACCAAAACAGTTTGCATTTTCTCTAAATATAGCTCCAAAAATGAATGAAATGCTTTGAAATTTCATGTAGTGTTAACAATAATACATATTTTATTATATATTTTTTTTAAACAAAACTTGGTGAAACAGAGTTGACGGTGATGTGAACAGAGTTGACATGAATAACAGAGTTGACAAACCATGCGTAAAAGGCCAAAAACTTTAACATTAAAACTTTTTAAATGTAGAAATATTTCATAGAACATCTGAAAATCTATAAATTCATCAATCTGAGCAATAACAACACAACAAAATAACATCATATATTACATACTATCATGTTGACAAGTACTAATAATCAAAGAACTACACTTCTCACTTGATCTATAACTTTGCTGACTGGACTGTAATTATACACTCATTGACCTAACCACTCACAAATTTAACCTGGTTGTATGTGGTTCAGGACTTGGTGGTGGTGTTTCAAAAGTTCTCTGCCTTCTTACTCTACACCTCTGCTGAGCCTCTCTCCAATACCTCTGTGTATGCCTCTGCTCCCTTTCACTCAGATTAGCCACTGTGCTGGTTAACCCTGCATTTCTCTTTTTCTTCCATCTCTCCCTGTCTTTTTCCAAATTTGCTGCCCTCCTTTCAGGGTCAGCATTTCGCCGTGCCCTGTATTGCCGTTGCCTTTCTGCTGCTGACACCTTCATCTTCACCTAACAAGAACAAAAATAATAATAATAATAATTTTCTTGATCTGAAAAGTGATATCAGAAATCTTGCCTGTACAATAAAATTACCCAGAACCCACAATAAATGTATAAACTAAAGCAAAATGCTTAGAAGTGATTGGGAACATCTGACTCTGTTAGTCACTGTCAACTTTGTTATCATTAAAATTTGTGACACATGTAACAGAGTTGACGTCAACAGAGTTGACATTTTCCACCATTTTGTGCTTTAACTCCATGTGCTAGCTTAAAACCAGATACCACATATCATGAATAAAACCATAATTGTATTAATTTTCATCATATAATTGTTTTTAAAAAACTGACAGATTCACAAGAATATCATAGTAACATATTTGACATATAATTAATCTACTGTTGGTGTATTCTCAACATTTTGTACAAATTAATGAGAGAGAAAGTTTAACATACTATAGCTCCCTCCAAATCTTTTCTTCAAGAGGAAGTGACATCACCGGGTGCAGGTCACATGTTGTTATTTGAATGCTGTAGTTTTTTTTTATGTGGTTTTATAACTGATAACAGAGTTGACCAGATCATAGGGACAGATAAAAAATATATATTTTTAATGTTGAAATCCCATGTATTACAGAAAATAAATACTCTGTGCAACTGATTGTATACAGGACTGTCTCAGAAAATTAAAATATTGTGATAAAGTTCTTTATTTTCTGTAATGCAATTAAAAAACATGAAATGTCATACATTCTGGATTCATTACAAATCAGCTGAAATATCGCAAGCCTTTTATTGTTTTAATTTCGCTGATTATGGCATACAGCTGAAGAAAACTCAAAAATCCTATCTCAAAATATTAGAATATTTCCTCAGACCAAGTAAAAAAAAATAATTATAACAGCAAAACAAAATCAAACATTAGAAAATGTCCATTAATGCACTCAGTACTTGGTTGGGAATCCTTTTGCACAGATTACTGCATCAATGCGGCGTGGCATGGAGGCAATCAGCCTGTGGCATTGCTGAGGTGTTATGGATGCCCAGGATGCTTCAATAGCGGCCTTTAGCTCATTTGCATTGTTGGCTCTGGTGTCTTTCAGCTTCTTCTTCACAATACCCCACAAATTCTCTATGGGGTTCAGGTCAGGGGAATTGGCAGGCCAATCAAGGACAGTAATGCCATGGTCAGTACACCAGTTACTGTGAGAATCTTATGTCGTCTCTTAACCACTACCATACTTGTGATTTAGTTTACTGAACCAAGCTGAGTGTTTTTCAAGGCTCAGGAAACCCTTGCAGGTGTTTCTAGTTAATTAGACGATTCAAGTGATTAGTTGAATAGCCTACTAGTATACTTTTTCACGATATTCTAATTTTCTGAGACAGTCCTGTAAGTATTTGTAGAATTAGCACAAAAAAATGCAAATTATACTGAATTATTTCATGTTAATTCAACATGAACGTGTGAATCACAAGCTGAAGACAGTAAATAATTGGTGGGGTGGGAATCATTTAATGAATATTTTACATGTAAATTGTGCCTAAAATACACACCAAACATTATTATTGGTGAACATTCAATATAATTAGCAATATTAATTAAAACAGATCCAGTCAAGACTTTTTTAAAGGTAAATAACCAAAGGTTTTTCTGGGAGACGCGAAATGTACCCGCAATTCTGAAATGACCCATATATATATATATATATATATATATATATATATATATATATATATATAATATATATATATCCATCCATCCATCCATCCATTTTCTAATCCGCTTAGTCCCTCATTTTTGTCTTTAAATTTGGATTTGAAATGAGCTATAAATGTTTGTTTTAAATTCAAAACGCTTTAAGTTCAAAACGCTTGTTTATTGAAGTGTGTTTATTGTCTCTGTTTAGATTACTTAGCAAAATAAATATCTACAGCACTTATATTTTCTAACATTTTGCCAAACAGGGATGGATATATGACCTTAAATAAATGTGAATGTTGAATTTAGTTGTTTTTTTTTGTTGTTTTTTTTTTACTGTAAATGTTTTAAGTTTTTAATGCTTGTTTATTGAAGTGTGCTAATGTACTCAGTGTCTCTTTTTAGATCTATTAACCAAAGAAAATAGTCAGTAAATGAATCAGTTCCTGATCGAACTGACATCTGTAGCTCTACTAATGTAACGTTTCAGTATTTTAACATCCTGTGAATGTTCTGGTCCAGATTTTATCTTAATTTTAACGTTCTGTGAATGTTCTGGTCTACATTTTATCTGCTCTGTCTGCATGAAAACAGATTTCTCTCCTTTCTGCTGAGCAAATCTGGATGTTTCAGGGTTTCTCTGAGAGCCTCTCTGCTGCTTCTCTATATCCACTCATTGTAATGTTGTCCTCTGTTGGATCAAACATGGCTGCTCCTCTGCTGGAGCTCCTGTGACCTTTGACCCCTGCAGCCTGAGCTTCATTAAAGCCTCATCATGGAGACGTGGGTGGTGTCTGTGTCAGATCAATGGCGGCTCTTCTTCACGCCGTGCCCACATTACAGAGACATAGTGAAGAACCAAAAACTGTAGAAGAAGTCAAACATCTGCTCCATTCTAGCTTTGTCTGAATCAAAGCCTAAAGCCTGTGAAGCAGACTGAAGGTGTTCTGCTGTAATCTGCTCTAAAGCACATGTCAGCCAGCCTGTTGCAGCCTGATCAGCTCATTCTCCATAATAATCACTGAGCTCTCATGGTGTCCACATTAAACATGTGAGCCAGTTAAATCTAGATGATGATGCTGTGGCCATAGTTCAGCAGTATGTCTGACCCTCAGCCTCCATCTGTGGTTCAGGGTGGAGACAACCTGAAATCTTCACTTTTTACTTCCTTCCAGGAATCATTCAGATTATTACTTAGCAGCTTCTGAGCCGTCAGCTCAGCAGATTCTCATTCTTCCTGTTAAAGTGAAGCTGCAGAAGCTTCTGGTTTTAGATCTGCTGGTTTTTATCTGACATGTGATCAGATTTTATTCTCACATTAACCTCGTCTCTAGAAGTTTCTCTGTTGGTCGGTGTCCTTGAAAACATGTTTGGTTCCTGACTGGGTCATAAATAAAGGCAGGTTCTGAGGTTCTAAGGTGAATTAGTTTAACACCTCCTGTAGTCACGGCGTAGATCCCAGTGGGGGACAAACGGGCCCCATCTGTGAAGAAATACAGAATAAAAAGGTCCAGAAACTTTGGGAGAAACTGTTCTCCCTGAAAGAAGAAGAGACCCAGAGGCTCCTGTTGCTGAGGTTCTGCTGGTTCTGGTCCGTTCTAACCTGCTTCCTCCATCCCCCTCACTCATCATGTGTCTCTCAGGGTCTCTAGAGCAGCCGTGTGAGATTTATTCTCTGGAGGAGAACCTTCCAGGTTCAGCTGATTAACCACAGTGCTCCCTGGTTCCTCTGGATAAGGAGGACCAGCCTTGGGTCAGAACGGGTCTCAGTCAGCAGGTTGATCCACATTTCACCAAACGTGGGGCGGCTCTAAAGGCCAGTAGAACCACAGGACCTCTGTTCTCCTCCAGGTCCTGCAGGATGTCTCAGGAAGCCGGTGGAACCAGCAGGGTTTCATGTGTGGTGGGGAGCTTTGGCTCCAGAGTCCTGGACTGACTCCATCAGAGAATCCTGTCTGGTGGAAGAGGCTCAGACAGGTGAGTTCTGCTCAGGTGGGTGAGGCCGCCTCCCTGCAGCCCTGAGACCTGAGCCAGGAGCTCTGGACTGTCCTGCTTTGATCCTGGAGATCTGACTCCAGCAGGAGCTGCAGAGGAGCAGCAGACCGTCACCACTGAGGAAGAGGAGGAGGAGGAGGAGGTCAGTCACCAGCAGGAGGTTCCTGGGCTCTGCACAGAGATGACAGCTTGTCTCTACTAGTGAATCCTGAAAGCAGGAATCCAACAAAGGAAGGAGGAACGTCTCTGGCTGCAGGAGAACCAGCAGCAGAAGGTCTCCAGAAGGACTGAGAGCAGTTTGCAGGAACGGACCTCTGCTCACAGGAGAAGAGATGAAGCAGAACCCTTTAACCCACACAGCAGGATGAAGGTGGTGATGAAACCTGAAGGAGGAACGTCTCCTGCATCTAGGAACATGTTCTCCAGACAGAGTCAGACCTGTTTATCACTGCTAGTAACCATGACAACGTTACATCACTATGACCGAGGGCGTAACCATCCTCTCAGAAGGAGGGGGACGTGTTTCTGAAGCCTGCTGACTGATTTATCATCCTCTCTCCTCTCCAGAGGCTGAGGAACCACAGAATGACCAGCAGCAGCAGTGCAGCACCTGCTGACCAACTTTAGTTCTTTAAATCACTAAAATCTAAAGTTTAAGCTGCCAGTCTGTGGTTGAGATGATACAATGAGCCTCTGTCATCTACAAGGAGAGTAACCAGATCATTAGGAGCTAAATGAAAACGCTCTACATGAGATGTTTGATGATAAAAACATTCCTGTAAGCAAATTATTACTTGTGACAAGGTAACAGGGCTGTGAGCCTCATAGTTTTATTTATTGACATGAACATAGAAAGTGACCCTAAAACACTAAACAAATCCACATTTAGTCAGATGTGTTAAATTAATCATGATAAAGAACGATGATGTATCTCTGCTTCCTTTAAGAATTAAAATGATGCAGAAGTCAAATAATATCTGAAGTAAATATTTAACAATCAAAGGATCAGCCTCCTGCTGTCTCTGTCTGCAGGCTCTCCTCTCAGTGCTGCAGCTCTCTATCCTGACTCATGGCCTTCTCCCTGGGCCACCTTTGACTACACAATAAAATATTTTAGAGGTTTTGGTCACTCTTAATAAAACATATTCATGCGGCTTACCTGCCTGTAATTCCTCAGACTGCAGCTGTGAGGGAACAGACAGACACATCCCTCCTTTCACTTTCTGAGGCCTCTGATGCTCTCTGTCACACAGCAGGGCTATGGAGCATTTAGCTGTAAAATACATTTATGGTTATTTACAGCTGATGTCAGTGACTTTTTGACCCCTGCTCACCGATTTATTCATTTAAAAACAGAACTTCTCTGTGATTCTCTTTCCACTGTAGTCAGCCTCACAGACAGCTGCTGCTGCTTCATCATGGCTACAAACCTGCTGTGGAGCTTAACAAATAAATTAGAACCTCCACCCCATTTGCACTTTGTAAAACTGCATTAAATGCAGTAAAGAGATGCACAGCCAGTTATGCACCAGACCCCTGATAGAACATGTAAAATAGAGTGAGAAATCAACAAAAAAAAGAAAAGAAAGGCAGCAGAGAGGAAGAGTCTGAAGAAGAAACAAGCACTGACCACTGATGCAGCAAAGTTCACTAAACTGAAGGTTTTTTTATTTTTTAATAAAGGAGCAGCTAAGGTATAAACACTGGTGTTGAACAGTGAAAAGGCCAGCAGACTATCCTATAAACAATAGTTTAATAAGGAGTTTAGTCTCACTGAGGAACTAAGGCTAAAACGGACCAAATTAAACAAAGGTGAATAATAAAATAATCAGTGTGCTCAGATGGTGCAGCCCATTTCCTCCTCCTCTCCCACAGGTGGCTGCTGCTCTGCTTGCAGGTCATTTCAGGCCTGCAGTGGCTGCAGATAAGCGGACGGCTGTCAGCACTTCTCTGCCAGAGTGTTAGCCAGTATTGAAATCATTGTAATATTAGCCATAGGTGGTGGGACTCAGTCTCTCTGGTTGCCTGGGTAACTGTGTCTCTTGTGTCCCAGGTCTCATCACCTGCCGATCTTAGCAGTGAGACCTGGTCCCCTTTCTAAAGAACCCTGCATAGTTTCCTCAGTAGTGGTTCAGTTAACCTTCTAATTCTGCCTGGCTTGTCTCTGCATGTGGGTAAAAAAACAGCTACCATGACACAATGAATTAGTGGAAATTCTAAAATATGGTTAAAGAGCCAGTGGAAAATAAATGTAATACTAAAATGTGATTAAATTCGGATTTAGTGTATTCTGCTTAAACTCATATTATAAATTCTGCACCAGGAGGCGCTGCAGCGTGTGGCTAAGTATAATGTCTGCTTTCCCTGCTTCACCTGCAGCATGGGTGGCTCCATGAAGGATAACTTATTTTCACGTTTCTCATCACAAACAGACAGAAGCACAAACTGCAACATTCACAAGTGTAGAATGAATATGTGGTATTCTGCTGCTCAATCAATACATACAAGCGTGAGCTGCAACAATGAATTCACTGTATTATTTTCCCAGATGCATCTGTGGAAATTTAGACAGAAGAAAATTATACATTTTTTTATTACACATTTCTTTTAATCAGTGCTTTAAATGGAAAAAAGTAAGTGCCAGTGCTCCCCTTAATGTCATCCACATATGAGACTGAGACACATGATTTCTATAAGCTTATTACTGTCACAGTTTCTTTCTGTGACATATTTTTATATATATATATATATATATATATTTCTCTTCAGTATCAGGCCTGGCCTCAATAAACCCATGCCACCGTATAAATTTACATTTAATCTAAAAATATGCTAGTATCTTCAAAAACTCAATATATAGACCAGCCATAAACAGGGTCTCTGCATTCATATTTATTCATATGTATATCAAACTGTCCATTAGGTAATGATGTGTCTTCACTTCCATCTGACGCAGGAACAGATTTGGAGAGGAGACAGCAGAGGCTGAAAGAGAACGCAACAAGAAGCAGAAAACATATTGAGAGAACATTTCACTCCATCAGGAATTTACTAATGGCAGTTTTAGTATTTAGAATAGTTGAAATATAACAGCAGGTTTTGCACATATAAGGTTAAATATTACTAATTTAGAAAACAGCGGTCTTTGTGTAAAGTTAATGGTGATGACCTGCATCAGAGTTTAGATCCCAGCTTTGTTTAAAAAGTCTGCAGCAGCTCCTGGGTTCATCTCTCTTGGTTTGGTGCTTCCAGCCTCTCATCAGCGGCATCCTGCCTCTGATCCTCTCACCAGCAGTCTGGCCTCTGCTCATCTTATCTGACGTATTGTTGACTCTCTCCCTGCAGCTGAATCATCAGCATCAGGCGTCTGTGGGGCATCAGGATCCCTGTTAGATGCACTAGATGCTAAGTTGTGGAGTGAGATTTCTATTATTTGTGTAGTGAAGGACTGCTGATGTCATCTTCTTCAGCCCTTTAGGAACCAGGACTACATCCCAGCTGTGATGCGTTTATCCTCTCATTCAATAGACCTACGTTCACTTCAATGTACGACAAGCTTTTTACACCAAAACAAGTTTGTTTTGAGGTTTAGCCGGGTCATTCTGTCCCTGAAGTATGGTGCTGCACATCCTTCTTCCTGCCCATAACTGTGGTTAACAAGGCAGGTAATCAGCCTTTCCATGTAAAGGGGGGTAGATCGTTGAGGAGATCAGATCCGAGGCAAGGATTCCTGCAAAAGATGAAAAAGAAAATGATAATGTAATGTTTTCTTGGGGGTGCTATGACTTTTGCAGGGGGAGCTATAGCACCCTCTAGCGCCCCCTGGTGCACCCAGTGACCTTCTGCCGGTAAGTAGAAGAAAGGATCAAACATCAAGAAAGACAAAAGGGTAAAAGAGCTGAATTCATGCTGCCAGCCTCCAGCTGCAGTTTAGACGAGTCCAGCGGTTCTGGGAATCCAGCTGACATCCAGATGTGGACAGAAACAGGATGAATGAAATCATCCCTTCACAGGATCCGGGCTGGTTCTGGTTCCAGTGTTGATCTTATGCTGATAGTCTTTTAAAGAGACAACAATAAAACTAACCTGTCAATTTCAGCAGCGAATGAATGAATGAATGAATGAATGAATGAATGAGCTACCAGGCTTTGTCCACCAGGGGGCAACATCACACTGAGTGTTTAACCCAGACCGCAGGCCGTCAGAGTGAAGCTGATGTTAACCTTCTCCCTCTGATGCTGATGCTAAATGTTCTAAAGTTAGGAGATTTAGATCATCTGACATCTACACTGGTTACTGTGAGATGATTGTTTAACTCTGGCTTCATTCCTTCTTAGAAATAATTAAAGTCAAAGAAAAACCGTGAAAGACCTTGAAGAACGGAGAATAAAAATGAAGAGCAACACAATAACTGAGTTTGATTCTCAATCTTCCTCTTTTTTTCTACAAGTATTCATAGAGGTCAAAGAGCAGCTGAAATAAGACAAAAAGCGTATTAAGGTTTAAATATAAATTGATTTGAACCAACAGGTTGGTGTTTTTGGGAACAGATCAAGGTTTTGGTTTCATCTGCAAAGAAATGGAAACTATGGTGTCAGACCAGTGATTTGAAAGCGGCGACAGTCTGAGGATTCTCCGTCTTACATGTGTTCTAAATCTGTATGACTTTGGATTTTTAATTCAAAAACATAAAATTCAAATTTTTGACCTTTAAAACCTTCATATTGATCTAGTTGCATAAACTGACCTCAGATCTGCCTTTAAGGACATCATCAGCTCTCAGCCAGCTCCCCTTCTATGACATTCAGCTTCCTGTGGCACCAGAATGATTCTGGTTCTGGTCCCCATGGGTCTCCTCCGCTCCTCAGCTGCTGGTTTCTACCTCAGTCCCAGTAGAGATCTGACCACCAGCAGCTGTGGCTCCCTGTCTGACATGGAGTCTCCATCACTCTCTGGACCCTGAGGTGGTGAAACCTCCGACCTTCAGTCCTCTGATGGAGGAGCTGAACTGGATCAACACCTCCAGTCTGGCAGAAAATTCTGTTCAATCGTTCAGGTTCTCTGTTTATTCAGATAAAACTCACATTTAGCTGATAAATGAAAGAAAAACAAATTTTTTTTTGATCCATGGCTGAATCCAGACGCCACCACACCAGCTTTAACTTGCTAAGTTCTGTGGTTCGGATGAAACGGACCAAACAACTCGACCTCATCGGACTGTAATAAAAATAAAATGTACATTTATAAGGAAATGAAGGGGCAAAAAGGACTGGACCCATTAACAACACATCACACAGAAAAACTGCTGAGCAAGCTTCTCTGGAGTTCATTCATCATCACTACCAGTGAATGCAGAACTGAGAGAAAGTATTCACCCCCCCCCCTCTGATTACAGCAGTTTACTGATTACAGCTCAGTGACCTCCAGCCTCCTGACAACACTTGTATTAAGCCTTTGGTAAAGACTAGTTTTAATCTCATTTTCTAACACTTTTCCATTCGTTTCACCTCCTGATATGTTTCTGTGACTAATCTAGTGGTTAGAGCAGCGGTCTTTGGTTCTGAGAAGGCTTCAAGAACCCGGTCCAGACCCAACAGATGGTACTATGGGTCACTGAGCCAGACCCTCAGATTCCTCCCAGGCGCTGGAAGCTGCCACCGCTCCCTGAGGGACGGGTTAGATGCAGAAGACACATCTGGTTGGAATCTACAATGACATAAAGATTTCTTCTTTCTTCTAAGAGTGAGCTAAATTCATTTAAAGAGTAATTAAACTTCACATCAACTTTTTCTCATGGTTCTGATGAGATTCTTCCACTCTGAACGACCCGACACTCGTATGTCCCGCTGTCCTCAGTCCTCACGTTCTTCAGAACCAAAGACACGTCTCCATCCCTCATCGTTCTGTCCTGCAGATCCACCCGGTTCTTGAAGGATGGATGCTGGTTAAATGCATCAATCTGCTCATCTTGGTACACCAGGACATATTCTGAGCCCAGACCGGTTCTGGTCCACTCTACCACTATAACAGGGTTCTTGCTGGTGAGTCCACATGGCAGAACCACATTATTATCTCCATGCTGAGCTGTGATCTTCTGCTGACCTGCAGGAGAGAGAAGGAGTCACACTGATAAACCTGCAAGATGTGGAGCTTTATGAGGCCATTACACAATTATCCCTCTGAATAAATATTCATCTGTTTTGGACCAAACAGGATTTCTGAGGCTTCTTTCATTTCCAGAACAGTAAATATATGAGAAGACATGAGGGGCGGCTGTTGGTGCTGACTGGAGGCTGTGGTCCATTAAAAGGTTATTTCACTGTTTTAAACTGCTGTAACTGAACTCTGCACTAAACACAGATAGTTGGAAAACAAAAACATTTATTAAACCTTTATATATTTATAAAAGCTCATTATTTAGCATTTGTTATCCTTTTAGGGAGAAGAATGATTGGTGTAAGGATTTTCATTCAGTATTTTACAGATTGTTACAAACAGCTACACACATGCTGCTGATTACTTTCTGACCATAGATGCTGATTAAAAGCTAAATTACAGAGGGTACGGAAAGTATTCAGACCCCATTAAATTTTCACTCTTTGTCTCATTGCAGCCATTTGCTAAAATCAAAAATGTTCATTTTATTTCTCATTAATGTAAACTCAGCACCCCATCTTGACAGAAAAAAAACAGAAATGTAGAATTTTTTTGCAAATTTATTGAAATAGAAAAACTAAAATATCACATGGTCATAAGTATTCAGACCTTTTGCTGTGACACCCATATTTAACTGACATGCTGTCCATTTCTGATCCTCCTTCAGATGGTTTTACTCCTTTATTGGAGTCCAGCTGTGTTTAATTAGTCTGATTAGACTTGGTTAGGAAAGGCACACCTGTCTATATAAGACCTTACAGCTGACAGTGTGTCAGAGCAAATGAGAACCATGCCTGAGGAGTTCAGAGACAGAATTGTGGCAAAAATAATTACAAAATAACCTCAATAGCTAAATATACAAATTCCCAAAATTTATATGAATTACAAATAATATTACAAATAATATCTAACAATCTTTCAGTCCTGACTTCTTGCCTGGGACTCTGGAGGAGAGTGTGGCTGGGTAGACAAGGCACAGCAGGGCAGGCGGGCTTCACTTGTTTTTTAAACCCTACAGTCTGACATGGCAAACAGGACATCAGCCAGATGTGGGCCACCTCTGGCAGTGATGGCACGGTTCACCTGCGGCATGCCACATGGGACTAAGATCGCTGTGGGCCAGATCTGTTCATGGAGTCATGCACTTTTTACTTGTTTGGAATGACCATGACCTGGATGACTGAGAATCTTCACCAGCATAGATGGTCCATAGCAACCTAACCCACCGCTACATTTCAGAGTTCACACCTTGGAAAACTCTCACTTTGATCAGGAGCATTCTTCCTTACATCAGCAAAGGTTATTTCAAGTGCTGCCATCATTTCTTGAACATAACCTACTTGATTTCCCAGGTGGTCCAGTCCCACCTCATAGTTACGATATCCGTATTCACCGGCTTGAGTCCCTTGCTCAGGACTTAGAACATTTTGACCCAGATAATCAGGATTCAAACCTTCATGATTATCTGCAGGAATTCCAGTGTTGTCTTTTTGACCTGCCCTCTTCCTCATCTTGTGAGATACTAAAGCTTATTTGGAAAACAGCCAGAAATGTTCATGTTTTCATTGAAGCTCTACCTCCAGAGATTCATGACCGTTATTCAGCTCTTTGCCAAGCTTTAAGGGAACAATATTCTTTTTACAGGGATCAAGTTTCTATAACACTTGATGCTTTTGCAGTTCTTAAAAAAGAAAACTAACACCCTGAGAACTTTGTTCCTTGAGCCACGGCACATTTTTTTACACTTACAAAATTCTGGGGCACACCACCAACCAAAATGACACTCTAACACAGTAGATACAATACATATATTTAATAATATAGTTAATTTATACTCAGTGTGAAACCTGGGTCTGTTTCGATGAACACAAAATGGATATCCTGGCAGGAATGGTAGAAAGACACACAAAGCTCTTCCTCAACAGCTCTCAGTCTCTCTCTGTTTTTCGTTTTCATTGCAGTCAAGCTTGAGAAGCTCAGCTCACATAGATATGTGGTTGAAAACGGGAGCAATGTCGAAATAGCTTTGTTGGCCAGAATGGAGAACTCCTTGGCATCAGATAACCAAAAACTGTCCAAAGGAAGATATCAGCAAAGTTTAGCTTTAAACCACCATCTTGTTTCAGTTCAATAAGTTCCTCTTGCTCCTTTAAACTCATGTCCTTTCCAGCAACGGACGCTGAGCTGTATGGGTCCCTAACCCAGTCAAGGAATTCTGTGAAGGCTGAAGAGAAATAAAACGACAACTTCTCCTTGACAGTTTTCAAATGTGTGCCAATCACCTCGCACATTACAGCAGTGTTGCCATCATGACGTTTCTCGGTGAGCAGGAACATCTCAAGGTTGCCACGCTGCACATGTTGCCAGATCTGCACCTTTAAACGGAATCCGTTCATTTTATCAGTGCTTGTAAGCAGGTTTTCATTTCGGCCTTGCATCCGTGTGTTCAGTTCATTCAGATGATGAAATATATCAGCCAGCTTTGCACACCACTCATCACTTGCAAGCCGCTTTGAGTAATGGGACCTCTGGTTTGTCAGAAATACTTTAAGTTCCTCTCGCAGCTCATACACAGGGGCCAGCACTTTGCCGTGTGGAGCAATAAGACCTTATGTTCCGCTCCCATTTCCTCAGACAAAGATGCAAATAAGCGACATTTCAAAGGTTGCGTCTTCACAAAGTTCACTATGCGCACAACATCGTCCAACACTGGAGCTAGATCTGCTGGTAAGGTCTTTGCAACGAGGGCCTCACGGTGCAAAAAACAGTCGTAACAATAACATCTGGGTTTCTTTCTTTGACTCTACTTATGAAGCCTTTGACACGCCCGACCATGGCTGCAGCTCCATCAGTGCAGACACCTGTGCGGTTTTCCCACGTAAGCCCGCTTTTGTCAAGATATTCCAATGTGACCCGAAATATTTCCTCTCCTGATGATTTTTCTGGCAGTGCCTTGCAAAATAGGAAGTTTTCTCTATCCACAAAACGCACGTTGGCCAAGAGCGGACAATGTCCACTAATATCTGTCGACTCGTCAATTTGCAAGCCAAATTTCTTACTGATGCGCATCTTTTCCAAAACAACAGTTTCGATGTCCGCAGACATGTCATCAATATTTCTGGTAATTGTGTTATCTGAGAGAGGCACTTTAGCTATCTCTTTGGCCGCGTCAGGACCGAGCATCTCATTTACAATGGCTTTACAAGCTGGCAGCATTAATGTTTCTGCCTCAGTGTGGAACTTTTATAATTTAGCTACGAGTTCAGCAACAAGGTAGCTAGCTTTGAGGGCTCTCTCGTCTAACTTTGGCGGCGTCGGTGCTGTCGCATCCTCGGTGAAAGTAAATCCAAATGAAAGATATTTTTCGCTGTATTGCCTCCAGCTCACCGTCTTATATTTTTCCTTTTGACCACTCATACTACGGCCTTCATCTGTGTTAGAATTTTGTCCAGGGCCCTCTTTGGCATTTGCATTTTCCCTTCTCAAAAACTTCTCCATCACTGTCACTTGCTCGTCTTGCTGAGATCCCAAACTGTCTCGTGTCGTGCAGCACTAACTCTATTGTCTTTACAGGCATTTATCGCCCTCTGCTGCCACTGCTGCCACTTTTAACAATTCACTTTACTGAATTGTTAAAAGTGTTGCCACTCATCCACTTTTCTGTTGCTGTCTTCTCTCACAAAGAAAATAGACCTGAGCCTGTGGCAGTGATCCAAAGCACACAGCCAAGATCTCAAAGGTTGGATCAGAACCCGTCTGTTAATGTCCTAAAGTGGCCAATCCAGAGTTCAGACTTGAATCTGAAATAATATCTCTGAAAAGAATTTTGCACAGACATCTGTGATGATTTTTTTTATTATGTTCTTTGGTCTGATTGACTGTTTCCTTCCATTCTCTGCTCCACTTTCAGCCACTGCTGAGTTCACCCTAATTAGTTTAACCTACTGCAGCTAATTATATGTTTCACTACTGTTTATTTGCACAAAATACAGCATAGATCAGCGTTATTCTCATTGTCATTGTTTTAACAACGATGCAAGTGTCCCTGTTTTTCCTTGTCTTCGTCAAAACGGAAACTGGAACGCAAGAAATCGGAGATGACGTAATCTGTGACTCATAAATTCTGACCTCTGAGGCAAAAGGAATGCACCATTATACCTGCCTTGCATGCTCACTCTGCCAGAATGACCAATCTGCATTGTCTGTATGTTGCTCCCAGTTGTTGTTAGCCCAGCCTGCCAGACCCTGTGTTCCTGCGTTTGACCTGCCATCACTGATGGAACATTGCCAGTGACCAGTGGAGGGTATGGTCTACTGAAGCATTGCACAATGTGGAAATTAAAGTCAGAGTTTTGTGGATGATGTTGCTTATTGACTTGTTATTGATGCAAGAACATTTTGTATAAATGGTTTTTATTTAAATAAAAATTGTTTCCAGACTTTTGGCATCTAGGGTGATTCTATTTTCAAAGTTTCAAAGTTTCAGAATTGTTTACTTTATTCTGAAGCAAAGATGGAAAATGAAATCCACTGATACTCCATTGTATCCTCTGAACTTTAAGAAATGGCACAACTTTAAAACATGTAGTTTCTGTGAGTGCTTTAGCCTCATGTGAGACGTTAAACTGTTGGATGGGATAGAATAAAACAAACAAAGCCAGTTCTTCTTTAACGTTTTATTTCACTTGGCTCTTCAACAATATGTTGCCTCTCATGGATGAAACTGAGCTCTTCTCAGGTTCTGACATATTATCAGACAAGCTGAAGCTGTCTGTTGGTGGTTTTGCAGGGTTTCTTTAAAACAAGCAAGTTTACAGTTGCAATAACCTGTGATATCTGCTGAAAGTAGATTACACGGTGCAGATCACCATTTTGACCTGAGATTGATTCTGAAGATGAGTTTTTACACGCTGATAACATCGCAGAAACCCAACCTGTAAGCCATACTTTCACTAGTGGAATAAGTCAGAGCCGGGCCGGGGGGTGAGGCAAATGACCGGGCCCTTTAATAAAGTGATTGATGAGTTTTACCCAGAATGCACTTGGAGAAAATATCAGTGGTCCACTTGAAAATGTGCCTCATAAAGTTAAATATAAGAGTGAAAATAAAGCCAGTCATGCTGAAAAACATTTTATTCAATATTTTACACCTACTGCATAATTAAAATCAGTCGGGATTTTACTGTTTTTAGAAACCATGACTAAACAATTCTCTGTAACTTAATTCATCATGATGTCACTGACTCTTATCCTGTTGTCTGCAATGTAAAGAAGGTGGCAGAGTCCTAAAGCTGATCCCAAAACTAAGGCTGAATTACATTGCCAAATGAAGTACCCTAGAGTTACTTTCTGCTTCCAAGGGTCTTACCTCCAACTCCAGTTGTAGGCAAAGTGTTTGACTTTGAAGTGACCTTGAAGGTGTAAACACTTTTTAAATAAACTGTGTGCATGTGCATAGCATGTGAACTCTATCTATTCATCCATTTTCCGTCACGCTTTATCCCTGTTGGAGTTGCGAGGGGTTGCTGGTGCCTATCTCCAGTATTTAATGGGCAAGAGGCGGGGTACACCTGGACAGGTTGCCAGTCTGTCGACAGGACAAACAACCATTCACACACACACTCACACCTAAGGAGAATTTAGAGAGAGACCTATAAACCTAACAGTCATGTTTTTGGACTGTGGGAGGAAGCCAGAGTACCCAGATAAAACCCACGCATGCACAGGGAGAACATGCAATAATATGAAGAAGTTATTTTTTTTGGCTCAGGATTGGATGTGTGAGAGAGTGAAAAATAAATTATAGATACAATAAAACTTGATTCTTTCTTAAAATGTATTAAAGTATACATTATATGAAATACCATATGTGTTTTTGTTTAAGAGCCTAAAACAAAGTACTACTGCATGAAAACATGTATTTATTTACATATTTATAGTGTGAAAATTGGATCAACATCGTGGAGTATGATTCATGATTTAACTTCCTTGGTAAATGCATCGGGATCCTCCAACAGAACGCTGACATTGCCTTCATCTGCTGTGTCTCTGTATTCAACGTCGTACTAGAAGAAGAGCTACTTTTGGTTTAGTTTTTTTTTTTGCTAATTCAGCCTCTCTTGAAAATCACACGATTTAGTGCACTGGCCTCTGTAATAAGATATTAGGGCGTTGTCCGTGTTCATGTAGCTGCTGCAGAAAGATCTCTGACAGCATATAAAGGAGGAGCAGCTATATCAGATACCAGCGTGCTGGTTGATGCAGATATTGGGCAGGAAACCAGTGGTGTGTAACTGACTATAACGGTAATGATGACGTTAGGGGCCTGATGATGCTTAGTGTCAGACACGCGGTTGTTTAATAGAGACGTTAAACTACAGTTGGAAAAACGGTAGGTAATTTTAACCTGAAAGTTGGTTTATGGCTGTTCTGTGCATTTGTTTTTAAAGAAAAATCCACCTTCTCCTTTTTTTTCTCTCCACCAGAAATACTTATTCTGTCTAAATCAGAACCAGAGTTTTCCTTTAACCCTAACGGAGATCTAACTCTGTTCTGTGCTGCTCCTCAGAGGATTCTGTTAAACTCCGGTTAAACTCGCTGACTTCCTGCAGGAGGGAATGGCTGCTTCTCTGACTGCTCTCCTCCTCTGGACTCTGATGGTCTGCAGCTCCTTTATGGTTGTTTGTGCTGGTAAGTTTGATCTCTGATTATAAGATGAAATAATGTGTTTCCATGTGAGATGACGAGAGTCACTGAAAAACAGGTTTTACAGTGACTGAGAGTTTCTTTACATCTCACAACCAATGGTATATTTCTGTATCTGTAACCTGCTGAATGTAGATAAACTACCAGAACTGCTGTATTTAACCTCTGATTCAGAATAATACCGGATTGACTGAAGCAAGCGCACTGCTCTAACCAGTAGGCCACCATTCCCAATAATGACCGCTGACTAACATTTGAAACAAAAGCAAACTAAATAAAAGTACAAAATAAATGTTTTTATAGAAATAGAGAAAATAAAACCACTATATGAAAAACAACAGACCAGTTATTATTCTTTTTTTTTTTTGTATTTTCTGTAAGGGCTGTTAGGTCTCTGTATGACCGGTGTCAGAGTCTGGTCCGCATTGCCGGCAGTAAGTCGGACTCGTTTCCGGTGAGAGTTGGACTCCGCCAAGGCTGCCCTTTGTCACCGATTCTGTTCATAACTTTTATGGACAGAATTTCTAGGCGCAGCCAAGGTGTTGAGGGGATCCGTTTTGGTGGCCTTAGGATTGCCTCTCTGCTATTCGCGGATGACGTGGTCCTATTGGCTTCATCAGGGCGTGATCTACAGCTCTCACTGGAGCGGTTCGCAGCCGAGTGCGAAGCGGCCGGGATGAAAATCAGTGCCTCCAAATCCGAGACCATGGTCTTGAACCGGAAAAGGGTAGAGTGCCTTCTCCGGGTTGGGGAGTATGTGCTACCCCTAGTGGAGGAGTTCAAGTATCTTGGGGTCTTGTTCACGAATGAGGGGAGGATGGAGCGGGAGATCAACAGGCGGATTGGTGCAGTGTCTGCTGTGAAGCGGGCGCTGTACCGATCCGTTGTGGTGAAGAGAGAGCTGAGCCAAAAGGCGAAGCTCTCGATTTACCGGTCGATCTACGTTCCTACCCTCATCTATGGTCACGAGCTTTGGGTCGTGACCAAAAGAACGAGATCCCGGATACAAGCGGCTGAAATGAGTTTTCTCCGTAGTGTGTCTGGGCTCTCCCTTAGAGATAGGGTGAGGAGCTCAGTCATCCGGGGAGGACTCAGAGTAGAGCCGCTGCTCCTCCACGTCAAGAGGAGCCAGTTGAGGTGGCTCGGGCATCTGGTCAGGATGCCTCCTGGACGTCTCCCTGGTGAGGTGTTCCGGGCACGTCCCACCGGGAGGAGGCCCAAGGGGAAGACCCAGGACACGCTGGAGGGACTATGTCTCTCTGCTGGCCTGGGAACGCCTCCCAGGAGATGGGTGTATGAATAACTTTATGTATAAACAAAAGGCTGAAACACTAGCTTGAATAAAAAGTATGTTGTAAGAGAGAGAAATAAATGCTGACAAGACAGAAAATGATTACAATCAATAAATATACTTAAAACTAAAAAGAGAACTAAGAAATTTCAAGTATTAAATAATATTTCACCTGAATCCAAACAACATTAATGCATTTTTATATTATCAATTTCAACCGGAATACAGCAGAGGATGAGGTGAATAATGACAGAGAATGCGTGTAAATTAATTCCACGGCATGATCTATTTTAGGTGCAGCAGTTTCAGAGAAAAAAAAATACCTGTTAATGTATTTTATATTATGTTTATAATATATTTACATCCTTTGTAATCTAGTGGAAGCTCATGTGTGACTGATTTTCAATGGGGAAACAGATGAGGCACAGCAAGGCTGACTGACCGTCTGTCAGAGCTTTTGAAGCAGAAGTGGCTGACAGCTTTGCAGGTTTGATGAAGAGACGGTAAACTTTTCTTGTTGCCAAAGTCTCAAACAACACAGAAAAAAAATTGCTACATTTGTTGCTTTTAAATAAAAAACTTTCTAGAAGGTAATTCAGTCCCTATTGGCTGTAAAAGAAGTTACTAGATGGCATCATCACTTAATTTGCATATTTCAGCATGAGATTCAGTCAGACCAAAAAGGCGTACAAATCACTGTAAATGTTTAGAACTAGTAATGAACTTTAAAAAAAAACAATTTAATTCCTTTTCATGCTTTCTCCAAATCCACACTAAATAAATACATTTTGCAAACTAAAATGCATGGATCGGGCCATGCTTAGACAACTTTTAATTAGGAGATCAAAGTTTTAATATTGCCAGAATAAAGCAGTAATGATACAGTAATCAAGAGAAAACAATAATTTTGGACTTCTTTTGTGCAAATATAAAAGACTTATACATCTTTAAGGCAAGACCTCCTCCTGGCAAATTAGATGCTTGTTTTTCTTTGCTCAGAATATAACTTTATTTCAGAGGCAACTGGCTGTAAAGAGAACAGAGAAAATGGTCACGGAAAGCCCTTCAGGGTTATTTTGGGGTAACAGACTGAGGTAACACTGTGTCAGCCACATGGAGATGACATCAATGCCATGACTGAGGCTGTGACAGACTATTTAAACGTCTGTGTGGAAAACACCATGCCCACCAGAGCAAAGAGATGCTTCTCCAAGAACAAACTATGGATCACCAGTTAGCTAAAGGAGCTGCTGAATGATGAAAAAGAGTATAGAGAAGAAACCTAAAGTCAAGATAAGAGAAAGGAGGTGTACAGGAAGAAGCTGGAGAGCAAGCTCCAGCAGAACAGTATCAGAGATGTGTGGTCAGGGATGAAGAAGACCACAGGCTTCAAGCAGAAGGAGGATCGGTCTGATGGAAGACTTTACAGAGCCAATAACTGAACACATTCAACAGATTCAGTTCAGGAACAAACTCATCATCCTCCACTCCTGCCCAAAGCCAGTCATCACACCCTCCTTTGACACAAAACTTCTCACTTCAGATGTTTTATTTTCTGCCTCAGCCATGTTTGTTCTCAGCAGAAGATGGCGCTGCCCTTTCCTCTCCCTTTACAGAGTTAAAATTTAAGGCTTTAAGAAGGTTTTGCCACAGCGGGAACGATGATAGGGACTTTAAAGAAGCTTTAAGTAATACTGACACCTTGTGGTTTAAATCGGTACAACAGCCAATCAGAACGATCCTATATGCTGGTTTTAAACAGTGTGTTGCTGTTGTGATTTTTATTTTATTTTTTTTACTTACACAGGATGATGTTGTATTATCTTTCTGTTTTTGATCCAAATCTCTCAATGGCTGCTGTATTAGCAGGCTACTGCTCTTTTGCCAAGATAAAATAGCAACTGTTGTGTTGGGAACCCTAGACTCAAATATGATTGGCTCAGGAACCAGGAAGTAAATTCACGGGCTAGACTCTGAACCAAAGTAGTTCTGAACTGTACCTCTAGGTTTGAAAGGAGGAGAAAAATGTGACTAAGACATTGTTGATGAGAAGCACCAATCGTTTATAGGGAATGTTACTTCAATCGCAGGTGTCAAATGAGAATGATTTAGGTTGATTTTACAGTAAATATCTTACTTATAACTCCTTACTTATAGCTCAAGACTTCAGACTTTTGACCGCAGTGACATTTTATAGGTTGGATATTAGATATTTGCATATATAATATCTAATAATCACTGATTCAGCACAGTGTTCAGGGGCGGATCCAGGATTTTTCAAAGGGGGGTGCGCACCTCAGGGTCATGGGGTCAAGGGTCATGGGGTCGAGACAATGTGAGGCTAAACGACCAAAGAATGCCATCTTTATTCTTTCACACTACCCTAATTATTCATCTAAGGA
The DNA here is from genome assembly GCF_011125445.2 of Fundulus heteroclitus. Lineage (NCBI taxonomy): Eukaryota > Metazoa > Chordata > Actinopteri > Cyprinodontiformes > Fundulidae > Fundulus > Fundulus heteroclitus. The sequence continues at coordinate 28,521 of NW_023397055.1, read as the reverse complement.
TTTTTTAATTGATAATAATTTTAATGGATGAACATAAGTGGAATTAGCATGATTACCTTATTGTAATTGAAAATGGGTTTTTAAGTCAAAATCTCGTGCTTTTTACAGCATGCACAAGGTTAAAAAGTAGTTTGAAGAAAAAATTATCCTTATCAACAATTAATCAAACAAAGATTTTCTTTATTTCCAGAAATGATATGTATACAGAAAATGAAATAAAAAGACCCAAGGACTAAAGAACAGTTTGGTATGGTTCAAGTGACAAAAGAGTTTTAAAAATATACATGTATTTTAACAATATATTTTAACCATATAAACTATATTAAGAAAAAAAATACTTAGAAAGACCCAAGGACTTAAGAACAGTTTGGTATAGTTCAAGTGACAAAGGATTTTTTAACACATTTTAACAAGATAAACCATGTTGAGAATTTTTTTTTAAAGTAAGTTAAACCAATGAACATGTACGGTGAAGTTAAGCCATAAGCCTATAATAGAACTGTGAGACTTGACAAAGAATATTGCTCTCTTCTACAACACCTTCAACTTTATGATGATGATGATAATGGGTTTATGAATGTCAACCCTCTAGGATGCTTCTGGGCAAATGTGTGTATGATTTTGTTGATGTCTAAATGAATGTCCTTGTGGACATACATAAGTAGCAAAGCCACAAACCTTTCCTGTCCCATTGTTGACCTCAGCATGTTTTTCAAGGAAAAGGGTTAATCCAACAGTAGATCTTATATTATATGGGCATAAATTGAAACAGGTAAATATTGTAAGGTACCTCGGCGTATGGTTTGATGAAAAACTTTCATTTAAGATACATATACAGAAGATCATTGATAAATGTAAAAAAGGTATTAATATTTTGAGATGTTTGTCAGGGAATGACTGGGGGGCAACTAGTACATCTTTGAAAAGAATATATGATGTTTTAATTCGATATGTGTTGGACTATGGATGTATCGTTTATAAGTCAGCTGCAAATTCTTTGTTATTAGATTTAGATAGAATCCAAGCCAAAGCGCTTAGAATATGTTGTGGTGCTTTTAGAACATCTCTAATTCCTGCTCTTCAGGTGATTACTAGAGTAATGCCACTGGACTTAAGGAGAATGAAACTGTCAATACATTACTGGTTAAATTTATAAGGACATGAGGAAAATCACCCTACTAAACAGATATTCAGAGAATGTTGGGAATATGGCCATCACATAAGGAGTTTTGGATGGGAAGGAAATATTTATGCAGAGTATTCTGGTATAAGTAATATAGCATACTGTAAAACTGTAATTACATCTAAAATTGCTCCATGGTTTTTTTGAAATGTCAACAGTAAATTTAGAAACCAAAAAAATAGAACAGTCCTGTGGAGGTTTGTATCAAATTATGCAGCAGTATTTAGTTATAAGGTATAAAAATATGACACAAATATATACAGATGCATCAAAACAGGAAAATGGTAAAACAGGAGTAGCAGTATATATTCTGAAAGAAAAAATTTCTATAAAAAGAAGAACAACAGATAATTTATCAATTTTTTCAGCAGAGATGTTGGCAATTATTATGGCATTACAATGGGTGCTGGAGGTGAAGCCTAGAAATGTAGTTATCTGTTCAGATTCATTGTCTTGCCTGACTAGTTTTAAAAGTGGAAATTCTGAAAGCCGTCAAGATCTTCTAGATGAAGTCAGTTATTTAATATATGGTATAAAGCAACAAAAAATAAGTATTCGATTTACATGGGTTCCAGCACATAAAGGAATTTTAGGAAATGAAAAAGTAGATAAATTAGCTAAAGAAGCAGTTAAGGCAAGAGAAATTGAATATGATGTCCCGCTAAGTAGAAAAGAAATAAAAGTAATTATTAAAGATAAAATAAATAATATATGGCAGGAGAGATGGAATTTAGAAGAAAAAGGAAGACATTTATATAAAATACAGAAAGATATTATCATAAGATATAATAGTATAATGAATAGAAGAGAGGAAATATAGATAAACAGGTTGAGGATAGGGCATACTAGTTTAAGTACTGGTTTAAAAATAATAGGGAAACATCCAACAGGTAATTGTTCTTATTGTGGAGAAATCGAAGCAGTAGAACATGTTTTGATTTATTGTAGAAAATATATAAAAGAGAGGAAAGAACTGGAAAGGGTATTGGGGAGTTCAGTAAAGATGGCTGATTTATTAGGGAAGCATCAATCAGATAAAATATTTAAAGCACTTATTAAATATTTAAAAGATACAGAGTTAGCTGGGAGGATTTAGTGTGTATGTGTGTGTGAGTGTGTAAGTATAGATATAATTTAGTTTCATTAAGATATAAAGATATATAGGAAAATATATTTCTAAATTACATCTCCGTCCAGCTGATGGCGGTAATGCACACAGGATGTAAACCACCAGAAAACACAACAGAAGAAGAAGAAGAAGAAGAAGAAGAAGAAGAAGAAGAAGAAGAAGAAGAAGAAGAAGAAGAAGAAGAAGAAGAACATGCTCGTCACTGCGCGCTATTATCCAACATGGCGACGACCGGTGCGGCAGAGAGTGATTATTTAGCGATAGTGATGGAGTTTCATGGATTTATCATCATCATCTGAGAGCGATTTGGATTATATAGAAGACTTTCTTGACAGCAACCTGATTTTTGACAAAATCCAGCCATACCAGTTTGAGGCAAGGAGACCAAAAAGGAATGATGTGAGTTGAATCTGTCTGCTGCGGCAGCGGTCTCCTTATTTTTGAGATGTTTTTTCCACTTTTACCCGATGTATTGCAACATCAAACCGCCATGCACGTGGGCATTGTTGCTTCAATAATAGCTCTAGAAAATTTCAATGGTGAAGTCCTCTGGGAATCTGAAATAATTGTTGTTTATCACACCTGTGTGAGCACAGTGCCTCTGCTAAGAAACAACACAGGATGTGACGTCAGGCCGCCATTACTGCCCATATTTGGGCACTAAATGCCGCCGCCAGTATCGGTGATTGCGACGACAATTTATGCCGCGCCGGCGTCACAGTGCGTTCTAAATGACAGGTACTGGCTTTTAATCGTAATTCTATGAAGGATGTTTAAAATTTCGGGCTCTTTAAAAAATACTTTTGGTCTCCAAAAGGGGGGTGCGCGCGCCCCCTGCGCCACCGCCTGAATCCGCGGCAGGTGTTGTTTGGATTAGATCCAGAGGAAGCAGCCCCTCTCTGCCTTCTCCCTCCTCCTGCACACTGTGGTCCATTCGGGGACCATGAACAACTTTTTAAAAATGTTTTAGAGAAAAAAACTAACAGCTAAATCAAATACAACCAATGGCAGATAGATTACATAGGTAAGATGCATCCCATTTTTATCAGATCTTTTGTGCCACGTCCCTCTTTGAAGGAGAAGAAGGATGCTCAAAAAATGACAGCAGCATCAGGTAAATGAGAAAAAGCTTCTAATGGCATAGCAGAGACTTCTGGTCTTCTGGAAGCTTCTTCTCTTTTCTGGGACATGTGAAAATGGTTCTGCTCTGGTTTCCTCTATTAATACAATAACAAAAAACTTAGAGTAGTGTAAATCAACCTGTCTGTTTCTAAAGCAGGATTAGACATTATTTATCCTCTCTAACTTCTCTCCTCTGTGATGTTTCCTTTCCTGCAGATCAGGGAATCATCAGAGCTGAATCTGGAGAAACTGTCATTCTGCCATGTAGAGCTCCTGAGAACCAAACTGTTACAGCTGCAGAGTGGAGGAGAGCTGATCTGGATTTTAGTGAATATGTTATTCTGTACCAGAACAAGAAGGTTGATAAAGAGGCTTCGTGTCCATCCTTTAAGGACCGGGTGGATCTGCAGGACGTGGAGAATGGAGACGCGTCTTTGGTTCTGCAAAAAGTGACGACTGCTGATAGAGGAACATATCAGTGTTGGATCGTTCAGGGAGGAAATAGTCGCAGGAAGAGTTCCATTCTGGACATTGACCCAACCGTTATCATTAACCTGATAGTCCAACCGGGTGAGTAGGGCTGCAACAAATGATTTTTGTCAATTGTCAACTAAGCACAATAATTTTTTGGTGTGATCCCTATCATGTTTTCAGATTCTTGTAAAAAAATATTTTGACTCACTTCTTCGTCTGCACACTTAGGAATGTCCTTTATTACCTCCTGTTACTACTTTTTTGTCCTGTCTCACGTGAGCAGGCGGCTAGTGACAGTGGCTCTGTATTCTTTTGCTTTTTTACTATGGTTTTCTATGCTGTTTTTAAAAAAATCATTATTTTTTGGTGGTGGGGGGAGTTAAGCAGTTCTGGCTAACTTTTTACAAAGTAGGCTGAATGGAAAGGGGGTTTGGGAGAGTGGGGAGGCTTGAGGGCAAGGACCTTGGGTCAGCAGTGTCGAGGACTAAGGCCTCGGTACACGCTACCTCTACACCATCGGAATTTACTATACTTTTAGGCCTTCTATTAATCTAGTTGGATGTGTATGTTTCTCTTTTTCTTTACACTTTTTTTCGATTATTGACGTAACTGCTTTGTGGACTGTGTTGATGTTAATCCTGCTCTACATGGGATTTGGTCAAGGGGACAACAGAGGCCACAAGCGCAGACCCATTATTTATTCCACGGACGAGTTGCTAGCGCTGACTATCAATGAATCCTGGAACTTGACCAGAAATAACCATGTAGGAAGAATTAATTACTTAGGAAGAAACAAGGTAAACGAGCTGGGAAAAGCCAAAATACTTGGAAGAGGAGATACAGAACCGTGCTTCCTTCTACTGTTATGGGAAACTTTCGATCCCTGCAAACAAAGTGGAGGAATTATCTGCGTTAATGAAAGATCAGAAGCTTTACAGGGAGGCTAGCCTGCTGTTGTTAACAGAAACATGGCTGACAAAGCTGACCTCGGACTCTAATGTAAACATTGACAGCGTTGATATGATTCAATTCAATTCAATTTGATTTATATAGCACCAATTCATGAAACATGTCATCTCAAGGCACTTTACAAAGTCAAAATCAATCAGATTATATAGACTGGGTCAGATTATACCGATTGGTCAAAAATTTCCTATATAAGGGAACCAGTTGATTGCATCAAAGTCTTGACAAGCAGCATTCACTCCACCTGAAGAAGCATAGAGCCACAGGGAGAGTGATCTGCATTTTAGAGGCATAGATGTGTTTAGCACTGGTCACAAGAGGGAGTGAGTGTGTTTGGATATATGTCTGTGTGTGTGTGTGTGTGTGTGTGTGTGTGTGTGTGTGTGTGTGTGTGTGGCTGGGTGTGGATGATGGCCTGATTATTATCACCTGTGTGTGCCCATGGAGTTTTGTCTTTTGTTTGTGACAGAGAGGGTTGACATAGGGACCGATATTTTCTGTTGACCTCAAAGTAACAAATCAATAACCAAAGTATCTTTCTAGTCAATATACAATCTTGCCAAAGTGTATTATGCAAGAAGAAGAAAAATAAACACCTTCAACCAGAATTGGAGCCAAGTTTCCTCCTTCAGTCAGCGAGTCAGACAGACAACTATGTCGTTCCCTCAGTGCCTGCAGTGCAATGATAATCCAGTAGGGTGCAGAATACACAGCCAATTGAAGGCAACTGATTGGCTCGCGGACTTCCTGTTTGCGGTAAGGCGTATTGTGTCACTTCCTGTTGTTGCTGTGTGAACGACGGAGCTTTGCTCCAGGCTCTCTCGCTTTTTATCTTTAAACCTCTTTGCTGTAACATCTGTTTCCAAACATAAGCACTTTTAAAACATTGTCTGTGGCTGCTCATCACGTTTGGGAACTCCTCGTGTTTCACACGGTTTGTTCTTTGGCGTGATAATAGGGCGTTAGCCTAGCTTTAGCCTAGCGTTAGCCTAGCGCTAGCCAAGCCTTAGCCTCATAATGGCTTCTCCGTCTCTGACTAAGTCTCCTATCTGCTGCTCTCTTTGTCAGATGTTCAGTTATTCCTCTGCCTCCTTTAGTGATGATGGTACATGTAATAAATGTAGTGTTTTTGTAGCTTTGGAGGCGAGGGTGTCAGAATTGGAGACCCGGCTCCGTGCTGTTGAAAAACCAGCTGATAGCCGCTCTTTTGCTAGCGCGGAGCCGCATAGAGTAACTTCACGTAGCGAACCTAAAGCAGTAGCACCCGAGCAGCCTGGTAACCAGGCTGGCTGGGTGACAGTTCGTAGGAAGCATAGCTCTAGATTACAGACCCCAGATCACCACCAACCCATCTGCGTTTCTAATAAATTTTCCCCTCTGAGCGACAATCTCGCCGAGGAGCCGACCTTAATTATTGGCAGCTCCATAATAAGAAATGTGGCACTAAAGAAACCAGGGACCATAGTTAAATGCCTACCAGGGGCCAGAACAGGCGACATAGAATCCTACCTAAAACTACTGGCTAAGGATAAGCGTAAATACCGCAAAATTGTTATTCACGCTGGCGGTAATGACACCCGGTCACGCCGATCAGAGGTCACCAAAGTTGGTGTTGCTTCGGTTTGTGAGTTTGCTAAAACTATGTCGGACTCTGTAATTTTCTCTGGTCCCCTGCCTGATCTGACCAGTGATGACATGTTTAGCCGCATGTCATCATTCAACCGCTGGTTGTCTAGGTGGTGTCCAGAAAACGACGTGGGCTACATTGATAACTGGAGAACTTTCTGGGGAAAACCTGGTCTGATCCGGAGAGACGGCATCCATCCTACTTTGGATGGTGCTGCTCTTCTTTCTAGAAATCTGGCTGGATTTATTAGTTCTCCTAAATGCTGACAACCCAGGGTCCAGACCAGGAAGCAGAGCCGTAGTTTAACACACCTCTCTGGAGCTTCTGTACTGTTACCCACCCATTACCCTATTGAGACGGTGTCTTTCCCACGGCCAAAACTTAACAGATCAAAAACTGATCTAAAAGGAACAAATCATAAAAACCTAATAAAAATCAATATGGTTCACCTTGAACCTAAAAATAAAATAATAAAATGTGGTCTATTAAATATAAGGTCTCTCCCTCCAAAGACTTTGTTAGTTAATGAATTGATTTCTGATAATCAGATTGATTTGTTTTGTCTCACAGAAACCTGGCTACAAGAGGACTACGTTAGTATAAATGAGTCAACCCCCTCCAGTTATTCAAATTTCCCCATTCCCAGATCTGTGGGAAGAGGAGGAGGAGTGGCAACTATCTTTCAGTCTGATTTATTAATTAGTCCCAGGCCAACTAATAATTACAGTTCTTTTGAACATTTAACCCTCAGTTTCCCTCATCCAAACTGCAAAGCAATAAAACCTCTTCTGTTTGTTGTTTTGTATCGTCCACCAGGCCCTTACACTCAGTTTTTGGATGAGTTGTCAGATTTCTTATCTGATTTGGTGTTAAATACTGATAAGGTTATTATAGTGGGTGATTTTAACATCCATGTTGACACTGAATGTGATAACCTTAGTGTAGCCTTTAAAACTATCCTAGATTCAATTGGTTTTGCTCAAAATGTGCATGAACCGACGCACTCTCGGCTCCATACTTTAGACCTTGTGCTGACATATGGCATTGATTGTGAAGAATTAACAGTATTTCCTCACAACCCTGTCCTGTCTGATCATTTTTTAATAACATTTGAGTTTAATCTAACTGAATTCTCCACCCCCAAAAGAGGGTTCCATTATAGTAGATTTTTATCGGATAATGCTGTATCAAAACTTAAAGAGTCTGTCCCCTTCTTAATATCCTCAGTATTGCAGAAATGCCCTGTAGATGGCAGCATTGCTGTTTCTTCCCATTCACAAATCGATACCTTTGCTAACAATGTGACTTCCTCATTGCGTTCTGCATTAGACAATGTAGCTCCCTTGAAAAAGAAGGTGATTATTCACAGGAAGCTGGCTCCTTGGTTTAATTCAGAGCTGCGTTCCTTGAAGCACAATGTTAGGAAGATGGAGAGAAAATGGCGCTCTACACACCAAGAGGAATCCTACCTAATCTGGAGGGACAGACTATTGTTGTATAACAAGACCCTCCGCAGAGTTAGAGCAGCATATTTTTCATCATTAATTGAAGAGAATAAAAATAATCCTAGATTTCTCTTTAGTACAGTTGCCAAACTTACCCAGAGCCACAGCTCTGTTGATCCATCCATTCCCTTAGCTCTCAGTAGTAATGATTTTATGGGATTCTTCATAAATAAAATTGATGCCATTAAAAATAAAATAATTGGCATCCTCCCAAACATGATTACCTCGTCCTCAGTAAGTGAGGCAGCATTGGAGGAATCTTTAGAATCTGCGCAGTGTTTGAACTGTTTAGAAGCAGTAGAGCTTTCTGAGCTATCTAAAATTTTAGCTTCATCTAAACCTTCTACCTGTATGTTAGACCCAATCCCAACCAAGTTGTTTAAGGACATATTCCCTTTGATCAGTGGCACTATTTTAGACATGATTAATCTATCCTTAGTAAATGGATATGTACCACAGGTTTTGAAAGTAGCTGTTATTAAACCTTTACTTAAGAAACCTTCTCTTGATCAAGATGAGTTAGTAAATTACAGACCTATATCTAATCTTCTTTTCTTATCTAAAATTCTTGAGAAAGTAGTTGCTAATCAACTTTGTGAATACTTACAAAGCAATGACCTACTTGAGGAGTTTCAGTCAGGCTTCAGAGCTCATCATAGCACTGAAACAGCTCTGGTGAAGGTCACTAATGATATTCTCATGGCCTCAGATAATGGACTTGTGTCTATACTTGTCCTGTTAGATCTCAGTGCTGCGTTTGATACAGTTGATCACAATATTCTCCTACAAAGACTTGAACATACTGTAGGGATTAAGGGGAAAGCATTCGGCTGGTTTAAATCTTATCTGTCAGACAGATTCCAATTTGTTCATGTTAATAATAAATCTTCCTCAAACTCTAGGGTCACTTGTGGAGTACCACAGGGTTCAGTCCTTGGACCAATTCTCTTTACTATATATATGCTTCCGATTGGCAAAATTATCAGACAGCATGGGATTAATTTCTACTGTTATGCTGATGATACTCAGCTATATTTATCCATAAATCCTGATGAATCCAATCAATTACTTCGACTGCAGTCATGTCTTGATGACATCAAAAGCTGGATGACTTTAAATTTCCTGCATCTAAATTCTGACAAGACCGAAGTTTTAATCTTTGGGCCAGAGTCCTCAAAAAATAAACTTCTTAACCAATCACTTAATCTGGGTGGCATTAACCTGGCCTCTGGTAATAAAGTAAAAAATCTTGGTGTTATTTTTGACCAAGACATGTCATTTAAATCCCATATTAAACAGGTTTCCAGAGTTTCCTTTTTTCACCTCCGGAATATCGCCAAAATTAGAAACATTCTGTCCAGGAGTGATGCTGAAAAACTGGTCCATGCATTTGTTACTTCAAGGCTGGACTATTGTAATTCTTTACTATCAGGAATTCCACAAAATGCAGTTCAAAGCCTTCAGCTGATCCAAAATGCTGCAGCAAGAGTTCTGATGAAAATCAACAAGAGGGATCATATTTCTCCAATTTTAGCTTCCCTTCATTGGCTTCCTGTTAAATCAAGAATAGAATTTAAAATTCTTCTTCTAACGTATAAAGCCCTTCATAATCAAACTCCATCATATATCAGAGCTCTGATTACCCCGTATGTTCCTAACAGAGCACTTCACTCTCAGACCGCAGGTCTGCTGGTGGTTCCTAGAGTCTCTAAAAGTAGAATGGGAGGCAGATCCTTTAGCTATCAGGCTCCTCTCCTGTGGAACCAACTCCCAGTTTTGGTCCGTGAGGCAGACACCCTGTCTACTTTTAAGACTAGGCTTAAAACTTTTCTTTTTGACAAAAATTATAACTAGTGACTCATGTTACTCTCAGCTACCTTTATAGTTTTACTGCTATAGGCTTAGGTTACTGGAGTATATCAGGATCTAATTTTCTCACTATATTGAGTTCTACTGTTCTTCAATTATGCATTATGTGTTGTCATTTCTGCTTTAACTTTCTGTTCTCTCTCTTTTCTCTTCATAGTAGGTACACCTGGTCTGGCGTTCTGTTAACTGTGACATCATCCAGAGAAGACGGCTCACCCGCTACTACCATCTAATGTAGAACAGATTACTAGATCAATGTGTGCTTCTGTGCTTTTTTGTTTCTCTTGTTGTGTCTCTGTTCTGTCTTCTGTAACCCCAGTCGGTCGAGGCAGATGACCGTTCATACTAAGCCCGGTTCTGCCGGAGGTTTTTTTTCCCTTTAATGGGTGGTTTTTCTTCCCACTGTCGCTTCATGCTTGCTCAGTATGAGGGATTGCAGCAAAGCCATGTACAATGCAGATGACTCTTCCTGTGGCTCTACGGTTCCCCAGGAGTGAATGCTGCTTGTCGGGACTTTGATGCAATCAACTGGTTTCCTTATATAGGACATTTTTGACCAATCTGTATAATCTGACCCAATCTGTATAATATGATTGAACTTGACTTTGTAAAGTGCCTTGAGATGACATGTTTCATGATTTGGCGCTATATAAATAAAATTGAATTTAATTGAATTGAATACATGTATCAAATTATATCCAACAGGTTGTTGAGGTAAATATTGCTCACGTTCAAAGAAAAGTGTCCCTAGAAACCTATGTAGCAAATATGATACAAATGGCGATAAAGGTTTAAGTTGTACAGATATACAAATCATGCTTGAAAACTGACAAACTTATTCTTGTTCAATGCATTTCAATTTTTATTTAGAGGCAGATGAGCGTTCATACTGAGCTCGGTTCTGCTGGAGGTTTTTCCTTCCCGCTAATGGGTGGTTTTTCTTTCAACTGTGGCTTCATGCTTGCTCAGTATGAGGGATTGCTGCAAAGCCATGGACAATGCAGACGACTCTCCCTGTAGCTCTACGCTTTTTCAGGAGTGAATGCTGCTTGTCGGGACTTTGAAACAATCAACTGGTTTCCTTATATAGGACATTTTTTACCAATCTGTATAATCTGATTGATTTTGACTTTGTAACGTGCCTCGAGATGACATGTTTCATGAATTGGTGCTATATAAATACAACTTAATTGAATTGAATAGTTTGAGTAGTCGTCTGGCAATCAGTACGTTGTGGGTTTGATTCCAGCTTCCCCTTGCCACATGTCGATGTGTCCTTGGGCAAGGTACTTAACCCCAAGTTGCCTTCCGAGTTGCATCTTGGTGTATCAATGTGTGCGTTTTAGTGAGAGCGGTCGGGTGAATGTGGCTATAGCAAACAGCGGTTTGGGTGGTCAGGGGAAGCTCCCTTTGGGCCTGCGTCCTGACCCCGGAAAAGTGGATGGATGGGTGGCTTAACTAATTCAGAACATTTGGTATGTGTTTCAACCCGTTCAGGATGCAAATTGTTGCATTCTGAATGGGTTGTTGTTTAATGAAATGACATTTTACAGAATGATCTTCTCAGTAAAATTAGTAAACTTCTAGAACACTGCTATTATACCTCCGGAAGGCTAAGGTTCAGGGTAGCGATTGTTCACTAAATCGGTTAATCCTAAAGTTAAACAAAATCACCTTTAAATTATCATTAATGTTCCATACTAATGGGTAATAATGCTCATAGCACTATTAGATTGGAGCGAAACGAAACAAACCTTATGTCTGACACTAATCGTAGTCGTAAATCCAGGAAGAGCGGAAGTTATCTGGAAGCTAAAAGCGTTACGCTAGCGGAATTTAGTAGTAATGAGCGGACCGCATAACACAAACATCAATATCCCATCAATGTATAAAACCCTTGTGGAGATGACATTTGTTATAACCATATAAACGCACTCGAATTACATCAGCAATGGCATGGTTCGAAGAATGCTAGCGGGAGCTACCCTGTAAGCTTCATGTTTTAAAAACACTGTGAAAACACATTAAATAAACTTCTAAACATATTTAACTTATTTTTCTGCCAAACCTGTCACCGCCTCTGTGTGAAATCGTTCACTATGGGCATCCAAGGGATAGCAGCACTTCAGGAATAACAGCAGGCATGTGGCTCTGCGGTCGGAGCAGGCCAATCTGAGGTCCTACATGTAGTTGAGTCCCCGGCATGCAGAATCAGTCCTGCAGTGGGTGACTCCCGATCAGCCCCTCGTCTCAGCTTGGCCTGGTGAGGAATGGAGACCGTTCCGCACTGTCTCGCGTCAGCTTTCCTGCAACTGTTTACAAAAATAATTCCAAAAAAAGTAAAAAACAAATGACTCACCATTGCAGAGGAGTGTGCCAGTTTCGGTTTATTATGCAGGAATACAATGACTTAAATGACTCCCATTACTAAAGGGGTGGAACTGTTTCGATTCTATTTGCATATTATTTAAGCCATTACAAGATCTTTGTTGGGCAGTAGTATGAAACTTGCAACACCACATTACTCCAGACTTTTTATATTGAGAAAAAAAATCCAGTTGTTTTGTTTTTTACTTTTTTTGAATGACCTGGATGACTGAGAATCTTCACCAGCAACTTACAAAAATAAAGCTGGTTCGGCAGACGTATTCTTTTACTTCTGCGTTTGGTCAAACAGAAGTGAGACTGCAGACTCAACTCAGATTTGGCTTGCAGTTCTGCAATGCCAGTCAGGTTCTCTCCTCTGCATAGGACAACGAGAATTGTCACTCCATTGAAGTGACGGGAAATGAGTTTCTCAGAAAGCACATTTCACTCAGCTTGTGAGTCTTTAAGCCCCATGCGGCCCATATGGTGGCTGGTATTTCAGGGCGAACTTTCTCCTTAAGAGACCATAAGGTGCACCTTATGGTCCAAAGAATGTGGGATAAGTATTTCAAATCAACTAGGGTGTCTGTTTATAGGAGTAGACATATACTAATAGTGAATGTTCAGATCTCCTCTTTAACTTCTCTGCTCTGTGTTTACTTCTCCTGCAGATCGGAGAATCATCACAGCTGAACATGGAGAGAACGTCATTCTACCATGTAGAGCTCCTAAGAACGATCCTGATGGAGACGTAGAGTGGAGCAGAACTGATCTGGAGTCAGGTCAATATGTTCTTATGTACAGGAACGGGAAGGTGTATCAAGAGGTCCAGTCTCCATCCTATAGGAACCGGGTGGATCTGCAGGACATGAAGAATGGAGACGTGTCTTTGGTTCTGAACAAAGTGACGACTGATGATACAGGAACATATGAGTGTCGAGTCGTTCAGAGAGGAAAGGGCTGCAGGAGGACATCCATTCTGGACACTGATCCTCTCAGCATCATTAACCTGAGAGTTGAACCAGGTGAGTCTGTTTGTCTCTGGATCAGAACCTCCAGCAGCTTCCTGGTTGCTGACGTCAGAGAGAAACATCTCAGATCAGATGTTAGTGTTTTCTAAGCTGTTCCTCCAGGTCTGCAGCTTCTGAGCTTTAGATGGACAGAAACAAACACTTCAGTCATCCATGGTCTCCAGATCCTAAAGAACTGAAATTTGATGGTTAATTTTTCACCTAAACCTGCTTCAGAAACATATTAGAAACACTGAAAACATAAAATCTGAATAGAAAATTACTATTTATTACAATAAAAGCTTGCAAAATGGATGATTAACTGTTTTAGAATTTGAAAAGTAAACTATGGTTGAAAATATTAAAATAAAGGTTAGATTGATTAGAACTATAAGGATCTACTGGGGATTTTCACCCTATCAGCTGCAGCTCTAGAATACAAACAAATTTTTTTTTAAATCTAACCTAAATGAGTTAAAGGGAACTTGGTGTATCAATATTTGCTGATTCACCTAATGGAGACTGTCAAACCAAACTGCTGTACCTGACCCTATTTGACCCAAGGCTAGTCTTTGTAATTAGAATTAATAAGTACAGCTGATCAGATAAATCTGAAAGGACCCATCAGGACGGACACCCACTAATCCTACTTTAGAGATTTAATACTAGCTGAAAATAAATTCCTCAATATAGTTTACTAAAGTGAGTGAGATTTGAAATAAAAGATAAAACAAGAGAAAAATAAAACAAATAAAATAGTCAAAAAATAAATAAAACCTATACGCAGCTCTAGATACAGGATCCTTGGAAATAAGAAGAGTGAAGGGGATGAGGACACCAGTTGAGAAAAGGATTGCAGTAGCTCCAGCAAGAGGGTCTTCTGAGTCTGTTTATTTTTTAGAGAGATAAGTTTATCTCGCAGGTTCCGGACCATCTTCCTTAAAGTTCTGTATTCCTTTAAAAAAGACACCCTCTTTGTCCCCTGCTTGGACCTACGGCGTGACTCCAGAAGGGAGTTTAAACTGATTCACCTTAAAAACTAAGAACCCATCTTTATTTCATTACCCAGTCAAGAACCAAAACCTTTATTCTAGGATGAAAGGACATTATCAAAAAAAACCCTCAGAGACAAGGTTTTTGAGTAAACAGAATGTGTATATTATATATATATATATATATATATATATATATATATATATATATATATATATATATATATATAATATGAATAAATGTCAATAATCTTGAGTCAGAATTTAATTCAATTTTATTTATATAGCGGCAATTCATGAAACACTCCTGAACACTGGGCGTTACAGAAGATAGAGCAGAGACACAACAAGACAGACAAAAAAGCACAGAAGCACACATTGATCCAGTAATCTGATGCTACTACCATCTAGATGGTAGTAGTGGGTGATCTCTCTTCCCTGGATGATGTCACAGTTAACAGAACGTCGGACCAGGTGTACCTACTATGAAGAAAAAGAGAGAGAGCAAAAAGTTAAAAGCTGAAATGACATTTCAATGTAATGCAATGCAAAACTGGAGAACAGTAAAAATCAGAAATCAGTAGAGTGAGAAAATTAGACCCTGATGTCTTCCAGTAGCCTATGCCTATCACAGCACAACTATAGAGGTAGCTCAGGGTAACATGAGCCACTCTAACTATAAGCTTTGTCAAAAAGGAAAGTTTTAAGATTAGTCTTAAAAGTAGACGGGGTGTCTGCCTCACGGACCAAAACTGGGAGTTGGTTCCACAGGAGAGGAGCCTGATAGCTAAAGGATCTGCCTCCCATTCTACTTTTAGAGACTCTAGGAACCACCAGCAGACCTGCAGTCTGAGAGCGAAGTGCTCTGTTAGGAACATACGGGGTAATCAGAGCTCTGATATATGATGGAGCTTGATTATTAAGGGCTTTATACGTTAGAAGAAGAATTTTAAATTCTATTCTTGATTTAACAGGAAGCCAATGAGGGGAAGCTAAAATTGGAGACATATGATCCCTCTTGTTGATTTTCATCAGAACTCTTGCTGCAGCATTTTGGATCAGCTGAAGACTTTGAACTGCATTTTGTGGACTTCCTGATAGTAAAGAATTACAATAGTCCAGCCTTGAAGGAACAAATGCATGGACTAGTTTTTCAGCATCACTCCTGGACAGAATGTTTCTAATTTTGGCGATATTCCTGAGGTGAAAAAAGGAAACTCTGGAAACCTGTTTAATATGGATTTAAATGACATGTCTTGGTCGAAAACAACACCAAGATTTTTTACTTTATTACCAGAGGCCAAGTTAATGCCATCCAGATTAGGTGATTGGTTAAGAAGTTTATTTTTGAGGACTCGGGTCCATCAAAGCTCACAGCAGTAGCTTCTGCTAAATTTCCACGAGTGATTCACAACAGAAACACAAACAGAAATGTCAGACCTGTCCATCTCCTTCCATCGACCTTTAAACCCTGGATGAACATTGCTGTTCATTATTAGGTTAAAATGATCATATCTACAGAATGACGAGGTCCATCAATGTTTTGATGTTTACTGTAGTTTCTTGTTTCTAACGCTGTGAAAACATCCCATAATCTGAATCTGCTACCGTGAGGATTAGGCGGTAATAGCAGTGGTTTCCAACATGTGGCCCTGGGGTCATTTGGGGCCATAGGATGGATTTAGTGTGGCCCCTGGACCACATTTCAGGATTGGCTCAGACCGGGTTAAGCTGGGTGGGGTGTAGGTACTAGAGCAGGGTATTGATTCAGATTTCCTAAATCAATTCAATTCACGATCCAGTTTGATTTTTGATTCAGTTAATGTTATCACACATTTGACTTGGCTATGGAAGACATTATCTAAAGAACTAATGCTGCAAATAGCAGAAACTAATTTTAGGAAAAATTTGAATATTTACAATAAGAATTTAACCCAGTGCAGTTACATTAATCATGTACTTTTCATTTAACATAACCTGACCAAAAAAAATTACAATAGTTTACTACTCATGTAGTTGATTCAAATCAATGAATCAATGTTTTAAACTCAGCCCTAGCAGGTACAGTCTGCCAAAGAGGACAGACTAGGTTCTTGGCTTCTCCCCTGATCCGAGCTTCTTCGAGTTCTGCTCCAGCAGATTCAACAGGATGTAATAGTCTGAGCCTCAATGCTGACCTCAGAGATGCTGTCATCACACCAACATGGAGGAGAAAACTGACTTCTAGCTGATTGGGTTTCCCTGTTTGACTCAGAGATTCCTGACAGTATTCACAACAAATCTTTTACACTCAGATTCAACCAGCTGCATTCTGGGCTGCTTCTGATACTAAGCATTTATTTAAAGTTATATTTATACTTGTTCTTGTGCCTTCATCATCAGTTCTCAGGGCTATGAGGGCTATGAATTCAATCGTTGATTAAATAATAGAAATAATGTGGCCACATGGGAGGAAACCTCAGCCTTTATGCACTCAGAAATGTCTAGATTAATTTATTGTGAATTTGAAATAAATAATTCATATGCCATGATCAAAGACATAAATGTACGATATAACAGCTCACACATTCTTTGGCATTATTAAGTTAGAAATCAGCACAGTAGAAACAAAGATTTACTGAGATTAGAAAGTCGGACTAAAGTGCCAAAAGTTCTGAGACTGAAACGGTAAATTTAGGAGCATCTGGATATTTTCCATAGCATAAGTAGAATATCTGGACTCTTCTGGATCAGAACCACGTCTCCAGGGTCCATTCATGATGAACACCTTGAACAGAATCTGGAATCCAAGCTGCAGCAGTGAGGAAGAAGCTGCTTCAAGCCTAAGGCCCGTTTTCAATGGGCTCTACTCACTTTGTGAACATTTCAAATAGTTTATTTTCCTTCCAGGTTGTCTAAGTTTGGCCCTCTCAGCAGCTGGTAGGAACAGAGTAGAATAGGACTGAGATGTGAGGTGAACACACTGCTGTTCACTGATTGGCTGAAGAACGAGGAGAAATGAGAAGTTTTTCTCTGAGGAAGTCAAGGGAAAAATTAAACCAAAGACCCACAACATTAATATCAGTATTACAGGAGTGGGTCAGACTGAAATTTTATTTTACAAACCATGAACCTGAAGGAAAGCAAAGAAAAACAAACTTCAGCTTTTTAGGCACCAACAGACGCTCTGTATTTAATAACCTAAGTACGGTCCAGGGAGGCTTTCTCTCATTTTCAACTGATGCTGCTCCCTTTTTCTGAGCATCTGCTCTCTTCCTTTTCCCTCCTCCTGCATGGAGGGACCATGACACAATCGTTCCCTCAGTCAATCGTTCCCCCAAAATGTTTGTTTATGTATGTGATGGACGGTTGTACTGGAACTGAAATTTAGATTACAATGAGAATTGTAGTTGACAATAAAGATTGATTTTTGATTAATTGATTGATTGATTGATTGATTGATTGATTGATTGATTGATTGATTGAAGCTAACAGCTGTTGTAGGTCCAGGTCAGAGGTCATAATGTTCTTTGTGTGTCTCCACAGCACCGTCATGGCCCACAGTTCTCCAGGTTCTCTTGGTTCTCGTGGTTCTGGCTCTGATTGTTGCAGGTCTTTTATATCGTAATCGGCTCTGTTTCATGTCAGGTGAGTCTCTAAAACTCCATTACCCATAATGCTGATGGTCAATGCCTGGTCTCCTGTCGTTGCCACAACCTTCTCTGTCAGGATCCTAAGCAGGACTCTAGAAGCTGCTCTGAGGAACCTTCTGGTGGATTGTGGGTCAGATCTCAGCAGCTTCATGTCTCTTTGTCTGGTTGAGGACAAGCAGAGGCAGAAACTGCTGAGTCAGTGACTGAGGAGGAAGCAGAGCTGCTTGGTCTGCTGTCAGTCAGCAGCTGGTTCCCAGGTCACCAGAAGCTCAGTGTGGAGATGGACAGAGATCTCTGAGCTGATGCTTCCATCATGGTCCAAGAACACAGGACCTCAGAGGTTCTCAGCTCTCTGCTCATCATCTGCTCCACACTCTTTGATCCAGCAACACTTCTCACTCATCCATCCATCTGATGGGTTCCTCAGTAGGTTCTGACTCCTTCTCTGGTAGCTGCTCCACATGTCCTGAAGAAGAAAACACATCTCCATCAGAAACTGGTTTAAACTGGTTTCTGTCAGACAGGAGACAGGCGTCAGGTGAGCTCTGGTCACCTGCTTGGTCCACGTCGTCCAACAACCTGCTGGACCTTCTTCAGTCTGAACACTGAGAGTCCTCCACCAGCAGGAGACCCTGAGACAAGGAGGAGACAGTCATGTGACCATCAGAGCTGCTGCTGCTGTCTGTCCAACTCATCTTGTCCTTTGTTGTCCTCTAGAATACAACGTGGTGGTGGATTCAGGGAAGGAGTCTGTCCTGCTGCCCTGCAGAACCAGACCATTCCTGCCTGGAGATGCTAGAGTGGAGTGGAAGGACAGCAGAGACAGGAAGGTCCATGTGTACGAGAACGGTTCTGATCAGCCTGAAGAACAGGACCAGTTCTACAGAACCAGAACCAAGATGAATGAAGACCTGCTGAGAACTGGAGACCTCAGTCTGACTCTGGAACACCCCACAGATGGAGACACTAACATCTACACCTGCATCGTTTCCAGAGGGGAGGAGAACATCCTGATGGAGAAGGAAGTTCATCTGAAGGTCAAAGGTCAGTGGTTTAACTCTCTATATCAGTTCTTCTGATTGGTCCACCATGAGAAGACGGAGCAGCTGAAAACTGGTCCCACTGAAAGCCGGTCTGGTTCTGGTGTCCAGATGGACGGGTCCAGTTCTTCCTGCCAGTCTGAGGGAACCAGGAGCTCAATGATGACGTTAGATCAACATGTTGAAGCTGTGAAAAACTGGAGCAGCGGCTTGAACTCAGTGTTGACTGCTGGTTGGGTCAGTCTGCAGCTTTCTGCTGGGTCTCCTGTCCACACTGAGGACGTTCTGTCCAACAGTCGGTTCTGCTGCTGATTGGACCCTCAGCAAAGACAACACTGTCTCTGTTCAGTGGAGACATGGGACCCATTTCAGACTGGAACCAGTCCAACATGTTGGACCTTCATCAGAGCTGCTGCTGCTGTCTGTCCAACTCATCTTGTCCTTTGTTGTCCTCTCAGTCCCACAGGTGGAGGTGGATTCAGGGGAGGAGTCTGTCCTGCTGCCCTGGAGAACCACAGTTACCCTGCCTGGAGATGCTAGAGTGGAGTGGAGGGACAGAGGAGACAGGAAGGTCCATGTGTATGAGAATGGTTCTGATCGTCCTGAAGAACAGGACCAGTTCTACAGAAACAGAACCAAGATGAATGAAGACCTGCTGAGAACTGGAGACCTCAGTCTGACTCTGGAACACCCCACAGATGGAGACACTAACATCTACACCTGCATCATCTCCAGAGGGAAGGGAGACATCCTGATGAAGAAACAAGTTGATCTCAATGTCAAAGGTCAGTGATTTAAATTTCTGGGTCAAAGGTCAGTAGTTTAACTCTCTGGGTCAAAGGTCAGTGGTTTAACTCTCTGGGTCAAAGGTCAGTGGTTTAAAAAAGGTTAATCAGCGTAACTGTCTTCAAAAAGAACCCAGAGAATATTTTATATTACCTGACCAAACCAAGTATCCACAACCTAACCCCTAACACCAACAAAGGTTAATAATAAGGATTTGGTAAAACCATTTAAACACCGCAGGGCAGACGCCTGTTACCTTTACAGTCTAAAGAGTCATTTTGTCTACAGTCCACTTGAATTAAACACGTCAAATGTTGTTATAATTTGTGATAAAGATCTACTGTAGGAAATCTGTTATCATCGTTAAAGAAACGCCCTTTACGTCTATTTTCAGGTTTAAATAAATATAATGGACAGGATTTGATATTTGTGGATGGTGATGTAAAAAAAATCATTGTTTCCAACATGATGAAAAAAATATTGATATAATATTAAATATTACTGCAACTCTTAGCATCATTCTGTTGTGAAAATTAAAAGCAATTAGCCCAAGAAAAATTAGCTATAACCTGCATTTATCATTCTTAAATTTAACACCTTCCGGCGGCGCCCCCCGAGGCAGCGGCTGCGTACAGCGCCAAACTCGCTAGAAACCTCTCATCTACCCAGCCGACCAGTACTTGATCGCGATTGCCTGTTGGAGTTACGATCATGTAGTGTTTTTGCACTTTTAAATGCTGCTACGCTCGTTTGTTTACGTGGCTGCGGCGTTCTACGGTGACCAGCCCCGGAGGCCTGTGAAGTGGCGGCCTTGACGAGCAGCTCACGCCAGTGGAGAGGGACGCGGAAGCGGTGTAGCCGGCCGAAGAAGCGCGGCTGCCGGGAAGGGTTAGCAGCAAAGCTAAAGGCTAACCCATTCAGATCGCCGCTCCCGTCCATCTGGCTTTCCAACGTCCGCTCACTGGACAACAAAAGAGACCATCTACAACCCGAGCTCTCTGCAAAGAGGGAATTCAGGGACTGCTGCGCTCTCATCCTGATGGAGACATGGCTTACATCATTAATCCTAGACCACGCCGTTAGCCTGGAGGGGCTTTCTACTTTCCGCACTGACAGACACAGAGAACTCTGCGGTAAGACCAGAGGAGGCGGACTCTGCGTTTACATCAATAACACCTGGTGTAAAAATGCTAGATTAATCACAAGTTTTTGCTCTCTGGAAATTGAGCTTATGATTATTAGCTGCAGACCTTTTTACCTGCCTAGAGAGTTCACTGTTGTTATCATCGCAGCGGTTTATGTTCCTCCCAGCACTAATACTAAAGATGCTATGAGTGTTCTCTATCGGACTATCTCTGAGCTGCAATCTGCACACACAGAGGCGGTTTTCATTATTGCTGGGGATTTTAACCTGGACAATATGAAGACTGTTCTCCCTCATTTTTACCAACATGTGGATTTTGCAACTCAGGGAGAGAACACTCTAGACTTAGTTTACACAAACATAAAAGGCGCATTCAGAGCAGCCCCCCGCCCCACCTGGGCTCTTCAGACCACCTCTCTGTGATGCTAATTCCTGCATACAGGCCCCTGCTGATCAGAGCTAAACCTACAAACCTAAACCTAAACCTACAGCAAGGCAGGTGAGGGTGTGGACTGAGGGAGCATTGGAGGTGCTCCAGGACTGTTTTGAGTGCTCTGACTGGGACATGTTCAAAGCTGCTGCAACATATGAAGACAACATTGATGAGTACGCCATGACTGTGTCAGCCTACATCAGCAAATGCATTGAGGACGTCATCGCCACCAAGACCATCATCACCCGAGCCAACCAACGACCCTGGATTACTGTGGAGGTTCATCAAGCGCTAAAAGCACGCAACTCAGCCTTCAAGTCTGGTGACATGGAGGCACTGAGGACAGCGAGAGCAAACCTGAACCGTGCCATCAGGTTAGCGAAGCGGAACCACAGTAAGAAAATCCAGGAGCTTTTCCATGATGCCAGCAACACCAGGAGTATGTGGAAAGGCATACGGGCGATCAATGAATACAACACACCCTCCCCCCCAGTGGGTGAAGATGCTGACTTCCTCAATGGACTAAATAACTTATTTGGGAGGTTTGAGGCACTAAACAGCACTCCAGCAGTAAAAACTGTTCCCCATCAGGAAGAGGAGGTCCTCTGCCTTGACACAGCCGATGTGTGGAAGACTCTGAGGAGAGTCAACCCAAGGAAGGCCCCAGGCCCCGGCAACATACCTGGGTGGGTGTAACTCTGTACATACTATGGTTTGTATACTGTGACCTTCTCCTGAACTGTTTACATTTCTATTGTTTTTATATTGTACTTTAAATCTATTGTTTACTTTTAAATCTCTGCTGCACCAAAAACTGTAATTGAACTTTCACTGCAATTTACAAAGCTGTATGCAACGAAATTTCATTCTGTATGAACTCTGTGCATACAAAATGACAAATAAAGTTGTCTAAGTCTAAATATCATAATAAACATATAATTTGTAGCCAAAGTTATTAAGAGCCTCTGTGGAAGGTCCAGAGCCACATGTTACAGACCCCTGTCTTAGGGGAAATGAAACTAAACTTCAATACTAAGTGTCAGGATCCCCAGGAGTTTATTTTATTGATTGATTTATTTCACAAAAAGATTTTTTTACTGTTTTGAATTTTTTTTTTTACAGTTGCTCAAAGGGAGTAGGAAGAAGCAAAAGCTTATTTGCACCTAGCTTTCCATATTAAGAATGGATAACATGCAATACA
The DNA here is from genome assembly GCF_011125445.2 of Fundulus heteroclitus. NCBI lineage: Eukaryota > Metazoa > Chordata > Actinopteri > Cyprinodontiformes > Fundulidae > Fundulus > Fundulus heteroclitus. The sequence goes on along the minus strand of NW_023397055.1, from coordinate 6,041 downwards.
TACACACTTTACTCAATCAACAGTCCTTCCAAACATTCTTGTAACAGGTAATAGAAATAAACTGAAATAAGTGGAAAAATAAACAAACACATAAATCATTTATCAGGACATAATTTTTTAAAGCCCAACTTCCTCCTTGTACGTTGTAAATATAATTAGTCTGTTCTGATTTTTAAATTGCGCCATCCTTGGGTGCCACACTCAATCTGTTCCACAATTTCTCTCCACAAACAGAGACAAAAACTTTTTAATGTTGTACGTGACGGCAGATGTTTAAACTTAATCTCCTCCTCAAGTTCTTGCCTTCAACTTTGTTCTGAAAAAAAATCTGAATATTTCCAAGAAGTAAATTGTTTATGATTTGTGGATTCTGAAAATTCAGAAATTTTAACAGTTGTGATTTAAATAATGAATTTGTATGAACCAGAATTCTGAAATATTCTTATGGCTCTTTTCTGAAGCGGTTGTATTGTATCTGACTTCTAATGCGCCTAGGAGGATGGACCTCCGTGTCCTTAAAAACAGCTCACCTGCTCTCTGGTTTGCTAAAACACAACCTGACAGAAGAGAACCAAAAGATCTCACTAAACCTAAACTAACTCCCTGGCTGACAAGTCAATGGTTGGTCCCTGCTAAGGTGGCATGGCTTCAAAGTCCTTCACCTTGGCCACGCCCCTTTCCAGACAGGTGGCAGCCATGTTCCCAAACCAGGTGTCTCAATAGAAGAGAAACATAATTATTGGAATACATGTTGAAACCACACAGTGAATTACATTTTAAAATAAATGCACTGAACTGTTCTGTTTGGATCTGAAAACTGGTTCCACTGAGAGCCGGTCTGGTTCTGGTGTCCAGTTGGACGGGTCCAGTTCTCACTGCCACTCTGAGGGAACCAGGAGCTCAATGATGATGTTGGATCAACATGTTGGACCTTCATCCAGACCAAAGAAAATGTCCTCAGAGCTGCTGCTGCTGTCTGTCCAAGTCATTTTGTCCTTTGTTGTCCTCTCAGTCCAACAGGTGTTGGAGGTGGATTCAGGGGAGAAGTTTGTCCTGCTGCCCTGCAGAACCACAGTTACCGTGCCTGGAGATGCTAGAGTGGAGTGGAGGGACAGGAGAAACAGGAGGGCCCATGTGTATGCGAACGGTTCTGATCATCCTGAAGAACTGGACAAGAGATACAGAAACAGAACCAAGATGAAGAAAGACCTGCTGAGAACTGGAGACCTCAGTCTGACTTTAAAACACCCCACAAATAGAGACACTAACATCTACACCTGCATCCTCTTTAGTAGGGACGGAAACATCCTGATGAAGAAGCAAGTTATTCTCCAGGTCAAAGGTCAGTGATTTAAATCTATGGGTCAAAGGTCAAGGGTTTAAATCTTTGGGTCAAAGGTCAATGGTTTAAATCTGGGTCAAAGGTTAGGGGTTTAAATGTGTTGTTGTATTTCTCCAATCAGCTGATCAGTTGTGATCAATATTGATCAGAGTGAAATGTGGTCCAGAGAAGGTCCAGTTTCCAGCAGTTTTCAGAACTTTATGACCAACATCCATCTGATTGATGTTAACCTGAAAGTTTTAAAGCACTTAAAGGGAGACATGGGGAGAGGACAACAATGCTGACATACATACAGTGAGTTAATTTAGCAAAACAATTACATGACACCTTAAAGTCCTTTGGTCTGAAAACAGGAAATGTAATCAGAGTTTGAGAACATCGTGTATTTTGATAAAAGTTCTAATCATTTGCAGCAGCGAAGCAAAGAGACATCAGGCAAAAGAAGACTTGGTTTTAGGGACTTCCTGTTACACACAGATCCCCAACATTCAGCCAGACATGGTGTTGGTGCTTTCATAGATGTAGTAATAATAATGTAGCCTTGGTGTGGGAACAACCTCAGCAGGAGGTGACAGGTGGAGATGAGGTCACTGAGGGTCATCCACAGGAAGGCAGATGCAGGCTGACAGATCTGATTGGTTGTTAATGATTTTGGTACTAAACTTGGCAGGACATGAATGCTGGACATCTTGTCCCTCAGAGGCTTTCAGTAACCTGGTACTGGCTGGTTGGAGAAACTCTGCATATAAAGGCAGGAGAGGAAGACTGATTAGGCTGCAGCAGAGGGACTCAGATGCAGTCAATGATCCTGATTACATGTCATAGACTGTTCAGAGACAAACCCAATGTCAGCCGGGCCAGGACATGACAGAGATCCCCTCAAGGACAGATACAAAATCCCCAAAACAGAGTCAGGAAAAAACAAGAATCAATCCAAGCCTGAAGGAGGCAGAAGTCATAAACCAGAAAAATTCAATTCAATTCAATTCAATTTTATTTATATAGCGCCAAATCACGAAACATGTCATCTCAAGGCACTTTACAAAGTCAAGTTCAATCATATTATACAGATTGGGCCATAATTATACAGATTGGTAAAAAATGTCCAATATAAGGAAACCAGTTGATTGCATCAAAGTCCCGACAAGCAGCATTCACTCCTGGGGAAGTGTAGAGCCACAGGAAGAGTCATCTGCATTGTACATGCCTTTGCTGCAATCCCTCATACTGAGCAAGCATGAAGCGACAGTGGGAAGAAAAACCACCCATTAGTGGGAAGGAAAAACCTCCGGCAGAACCGGGCTCAGTATGAACGGTCATCCGCCTCGACCGACTGGGGGTTACAGAAGACAGAGCAGGTGGCCTACAGCAGCCGCTTGCGGCGCTCTTTGGGAGCTGCGTGTTGACGGACGTGGGTTACTGAACTGGTAGCTGTGCTGCCGCTGGGTGGGGCCGGGGTGGGTCTGGGGGTCTGGGGCCCCTGGGCGCGCCGCCCTCGGGCGCGGGCCTCGGGGGTTCCGGTTCCGGGGGGTGTGCTGCTTTTGGTGTGGGCCGGCGCGCGCCCGGGTGTCCGCCCCTGCACGGGGCCTCTGGTGCGCTGGGGGGCCTCGGGGCCCGTTGAGCTGGTAGGGGGGCATGGTCATTAACACCTCTGGGCAGATGCTCTTCTCCTTCATTGGATAGGCACTCTGCCAGTGGGGGGAGGGGGAAAGGAGGGGGAGTAGGGATCTACCCAGCCTGGATGTCTACTGTCGAATGTATGGTGAGTTGTTTGAACGTTAGTGTTGGGGAGGGATTAAATCTACGGGTGGGGGGGTTGGGGGGGGGGTGACGTTCTGGTGGGCCCCCTGTCCCGGTCCTGGTCCGTGTCGTCTTCCGGTGCGGGTTTCACCTGGGGGGTGGGGTTTGGGATGGCTCGTGCGGGCCGGCTGGCCAGGGTCCCCCCCTCTTATTATTATTATTATTATTATTATTATTATTATTATTATTATAATTATTATTATTATAATTATTATTATTATTTATTTATTTATTATTTATTTATTTATTTAGTTTAAGTAGGCTTGGTGGGGTGGGCTGGGGGGGGCTGAGGTGTTGGGTCCTGGTGGGTGGTTGGCTGGCGGGCCTGCGGCTCTCCCTGGCCCCCGGGCTACGGTGGTGCCGCTGGCGAGGCCCCCTTCTCTGGGTGGGGCTTTCGGGGAGCGGGGGTGCCTATTGGAGTCAGTAGGGGAGCTGGCTCCCTGGGTTGGCTTCCCAGTCATTTGCTCCCCATCCTCGGACTCCTCCCTCTGCCTGCTCCATCACGCCGCCACACATGTAGGTCCTGAGGGAGGACTGGAGGTTGCCACTTTCTGGTGACGCCCCTCTCCCCAATTTTATCATGCATCTTAGACACTTTCACTTCAAACATTTTTCACATCGCACACTCATATAGGCCATGGTAGGGGGGGGGGGGGGGGGAAGACGTCTGGGGGGGCTTATGTTGTGTGGGCCTCACCTCGGACGGCTCCCTTCACCTCCTCTCCCACTTAGACATTGAGGGTTCTGGGCAGTCACACGGAGGGGGTGCGCTGGCAACAGCTACCTTCCGGAAGGGGGGTGGGCTGTGCCGTGCATCCCCTTCGGCGCTCCCAGTTTTTAAACGCACTTGAGAACAACATGCAACAACACAACATTTGAGCAGGCGTAGGGAGGGTCGGGGTCTTCTGCACACCCCCGTTCTCCGATGGCGGCAAGGAGTCTGGGGCCTGGAGGAGGTGCGGGCCACTGTGTCCGGGGTCTCGGCGGGGGGCTGCGGTGTGCGGTCAGCGGCTTGCCAGGTCTGGGGCTGATGCCTCTGCTCCCCCCAGGGGGCGGGGGGCAGGGATGGCAAGGGTAAGGTGGGGGGAGGGAGGGGGTTTATGAGGTATTTAGGGGGAGGGGGGGCTCTGGCCGGGTGGCTCGTGCGGGTCGTGTTGGCCCGCCCTCTTGGGGGGGCCCGGTCCGGGGGGCGTCTGGTCTGGGACCGGGGCTGGGGGTCGGGCACAAGCAGTCGTATAGTCGATTTGGGGTGACCCCCCCCCCCCCCTTTGGTCAGTGTTGGATGTGAGTGTTATGTGGGAATGTGTGTACAGCGTCTTTTTTTTTTCTCTGTTTGTGGTGAGTGGGGCACAAGGGAGGGATGGTGTGAATGAGGTTTTTTTTTTTTCTTTTTGTTTTTTTGTTTTTTTTTCCAGGTATGGGTGTGGTCCGCTCCCTCTCCCAAGAACATCTCAAGTCTCCGATAGGTGCGGAGCCCATCCCCCCCACGTCCTGCCCTCCTCCACTTCGTTGGCGGGCGCCTTGGCCCCCTGGCGCATTGGTTGGCTTCGGGTTTGGGGCGGGTTCCCGGGCGTGCGCCGGCCCACTCCCGGCGGCCTCTTCGCGGGGCCTGGCCCCCCGGGGGGCGGCCGGGGCCCTCGTCGCGGGGGCGGGGCGCCCCTGGGGCCTCTGGCCCTCAGGGCCCATGGCCGGGACCACTTCAGCGGGGCTAGCTGCCGGCGGAGCCCACGGGCTCGTCTCCGCGGCTCTTGAGGGCGTTGGCATTGCGGTGGCTGGGGGACTTCCTCGGGGTCGTCTCTGCTCCTTCCTTGGGGCGGGGGGGTTGCAGATATCCTGTGTCGGCCCCTCCTGGGCGACCTGCTTTAGGGACCCCTTTGGGAGTCCGGGGTTACGGGTCCCCTGACGCCTGCCTCTGTGCTCGGGGAAGGCGGGTCTTCGGTTCTCCACAATCACTATCAATGTATTTCTGGATAATCTTCACCTAAACTAGTGCACTTTCACATCTCCCACAGGTGCTGGGTCCCAGGTATTAAGTGTTCACTTATATACAGTAATCTTATAATTTATTTATTTATTTATTTATGTTTTTTCACTTTCTTTTTTCAAATATCACATTACACATGTCAGCTTACATAATAATATATATGATTTAGCAATGGCATCTAGGTGTTATTCGAGTGTATCTGTTGCTTTATGTCTGTTGGTTGTGCTGTTCTTTTTGTGTCTCTTTCCAGGTGATGGAGCAGACAGAGGACGTTTTATCATTCTCTTCCTTTTATCTCCTCTTTCTTTCACCTCTACTCTTTTTTTTCATTTCTTTCACTTTTTGTTCTTCCTTTACTCTCCCATTGTCATGTCCATATAATTTGAAATTCTCCTTGCAGGAATCATAATAAAGCTATTTACAAGCATAAATCAAGTGGAGCTCTATGGCGAAAGCTGTTTGCTCCACTTGTAAAAGCAAAATCTGTCGAGCTCTATCTGGCATTGAGATATCAATTCCTATTGCCATATTGCTAGACAGGACACTGGGGAAAAAAAAAAAAAAGAAGACAGAGAAGAGACACAACAAGAGAGACAAACAAGCACAGAAGCACACATTGATCCAGTAATGTGTTCTACATTAGATGGTAATAGCGGGTGTGCCGTCTTCTCTGGATGATGTCACAGTTTAACAGAACGCCAGACCAGGTGTACCTACTATAAAGATAAAAGAGAGAGAACAGAAAGTTAAAGCAGAAATGACAACATATAATGCATAATTGAAGAACAGTAGAACTCAATAGAGTGAGAAAATTAGATCCTGATATACTCCAGTAACCTAAGCCTATAGCAGTAAAACTATAAAAGTAGCTGAGAGTAACATGAGTCACTAGTTATAATTTTTGTCAAAAAGAAA
>NW_023397054.1:0-70988 GCF_011125445.2 Fundulus heteroclitus | reverse complement strand
GCAGCACTGAAGGTCACAATGAGAGGTTACATCCTGTGTTTAACAGGAAGCTGTTCCAGATTAGCATCTTCCCTCAGGCTTTTGGTGCCTGAAGGCTTCAGGTCAGAGGAGGAACCCTTCCACCAACGCTGGACTGGATCTGAGACAGAAAGCAGCCAAAGTTCAGAGAAAAAGACCTTTAGAGAGCCTGGTTCCTGGTTTCTTGTTTGGCTACTGGTTCTGTCTAGGGTCCTCCAGGTCCGGCCTCCTGCAGCTTTCAGGTGTGTCCCTGGGTCAAATCCCTGACCCAGCTCCTCGGTCTGCAGCCAGGTTCTCCAGAGTCCTGCTGAGGACCCCATTGTTGGACCAGGGACACCTAAGACTGGACCTGGAGGACTGGAGTTGAAGAACCCTGGCCTTCCAAAGTCAACTGTGGGCATAACTTTGGTGAAATATGCCAGGATTCATTTCTTATGCAATATTCAATTCAATTCAATTCAATTCATTTTATTTATATAGCGCCAAATCATGAAACATGTCATCTCAAGGCACTTTACAAAGTCAAGTTCAATCATATTATACAGATTGGGTCAGATTATACAGATTGGTCAAAAATGTCTTATATAAGGAAACCAGTTGATTGCATCAAAGTCCCGACAGCAGCAGCAGTCACTCCTGGGGAACCGTAGAGCCACAGGAAGAGTCATCTGCATTGTACATGGCTTTGCTGCAATCCCTCATACTGAGCAAGCAAGCATGAAGCGACAGTGGGAAGAAAAACCACCCATTAATGGAAAAAAAAACCTCCGGCAGAACCGGGCTCAGTATGAACGGTCATCTGCCTCGACCGACTGGGGTTACAGAAGACAGAGCAGAGACACAACAAGAGACACAAAAAAGCACAGAAGCTCACATTGATCTAGTAATCTTTCTACATTAGATGGTAGTAGCGGGTGAGCCGTCTTCTCTGGATGATGTCACAGTTAACAGAACGCCAGACCAGGTGTACCTACTATGAAGAGAAAAGAGAGAGAACAGAAAGTTAAAGCAGAAATGACAACACATAATGCATAATTGAAGAACAGTAGAACTCAATATAGTGAGAAAATTAGATCCTGATATACTCCAGAACCTAAGCCTATAGCAGTAAAAACTATAAAGGTAGCTGAGAGTAACATGAGTCACTAGTTATAATTTTTGTCAAAAAGAAAAGTTTTAAGCCTTCAAATAATAGTAGAACAAATAATAATATTATTTGTTCTCTGGAGCTATTTTTCAAACCTGGAAGAAAGAAACTTCACTGCGACGCCGCCTCTCCCGTGAGGGTGCCACCGTCTCATGACAGCCCCCAGGAGCCGCTGCCCGTTCTGTTACAGTTAAGCAAGCGGTTTTGCTTCTGTGGCGTCTCCATTGGGCGGTTTTATTGGAGAAATTGCAGTAGTAGTTTAAGAATTAATCTCCCAGACCATCCAGTCTGGTACCGGCTGAGGTTCACCAGCAGTCCCCACGGACAAACACAAGCTAGCGTGCTCCCAAAAATAAAACCCATCCACATCTGCCAATTAGTTTATTATTTAGGAAGGTGGAAGTCTGAGACCCAAAACACATTTTGTCACTTAAAACATTTATCTGTAGCTAAAAAAGGAGCAGTTTGCTGTCGCTGGGCAGATTAGGAGCTAAAAGAGCCATTTGGTCTGGACTGAGCAGCAATGGTAGTGCTCGCTGGGCGTTGCCGTCCAGGTAGGTTCTTCCTGGAGTGGGCGGGTACTGACTGCTCTACTAGACCCGTCACAGCCCTGGTCTCCAGGACAGGGAGCAGACTTCACCAGGATCACTCAGACATGCGTGAACCAAGCAGAACTTGGTTCTGATGAGGGGACAGCATCAGGATATAGCCCCTGAGTGAGTAAAGTCCTCAGCCCCTATGCGCTGAGGTTCTGATGGTTCAGCTGCAGATGTTCTGATGTTTTGACGGAGCAGTTTTAGCTTTTTTCAGAAACCAGGATGTGACATCAGTGAGCGTGTGTTCTGATCCAGACTTGGTTCTGTTCTGTCCTCAGGGATCTTCTGCACCATCTCTTTGTGCACGTATGCTGCCAGCGTGACCTACGACCTTTCCAGGAACCCGCCTTTCATCTACGGTCTTCCGGCGGACGTGGATCACGGCTACGGATGGTCCATCTGCTGCGCTTGGGCCAGTCTGGGTCTGACTGTGGCGTCCGGCTGCCTCGGAACCTCCTTCCCTTTCCTAAGTCGGGCCCGGAGCGCTCGGATCCAAAACGGCCCGGGAATCGTCCGTCTGAGGCGCCAGTCAGGAGAAGCTGGACCGAGTTTAGACTCTGCTGTGGGCAGGACATTGGACCTCAGGTGGACAGGCTCACCTGTTTGTAGAGGCCATTGCTCAGCAGAGCGCCACCTGGTGGATGTAAAGAATGAGAGTCTGATTGGGTCTGCAGGTCCAGTTTTGTTTGGACTCGGACCTCCTGAGTATATTTGCAGGTTTTCTGCTATGACATCATTGCTGGATGAGGTCACATTTTTATTTTGGACTATGATGAACTTCATGAATGGTTTTCATCACGACTGAAGGTTGGCACAAAAACTCGTTAAATGTCTGAGGTCGTTAACACTGGCTGTTAACGATGAAGCTCGTTAACCTGATCCATTTTCACACCCAGCCGCCCTTAAAAACCCAAACTATCTCTTCTTCTTGATCTGAAGTCAACAGAAATAAAACTTTAGTGTTTCAGGAAAGTCCAAACCTTCAGCTTCAAACTGAACTCACCTGTTTCAGGACTGAGTCGATTTTCGCTTCTCATCACTCAGCTTGATGAACATCCAGCGACCGTTTCAGAAAGAATGGCCGATCTACCCTGACTAGAAAGCTGCTGCTCTGAGTAGTTCCTCCTCACTCTGCCTGGCTGATACAGGTGATATCAGCCAGGTAACTAAACTCAGCGTCCAATCAAAAAGCCCTGATCAATGGATTGCAGATAACGTCATGGGAGCATGCACTTCCCAATAGTTGAATTTGAAACTTTTATGAAGAATATTAAACCATAACTAACAAAAATAAAGAATGCTGTTGCTGCAGAAAAAGTAAGTTAGCTGCAGAGAATTGCCGAAAAAGTAAATGCATGAGTGATATGAGTGTCGTTGACAAAGAATTAAAGCTTTTTCTCCTCACACTGCATTCAGGGGGGGGGCTAGGTGAAGCCTGACTGGCATTAACAGGACGTGGCAGCAAATCAAGATGAGGTATCAAAATACTGTTTAATGGGGAAAGGTCCAGTTCTAAGTTATTCTTCTGTTTAATCAACTACAGCTAGGCTATAATAACAACTTGGCTATAATAAAGATTTGCAATTAATGATTGCAATAACTGATATGTTCATTCATTATTAAAAATATGCTGTTGGAATAAAAACGAAGAGCAGCATAGACAAATTGTTCAGAACTGAGAGCGTCCCTCGTTGTTAGAAAAGTGATGTGCGGCTGAGAATATTTAAATAAATCATTAACAGCAGCGGGAAAACAGTAATCCTTGAAAATATATTAATCCAGAAATGATGAGACATTTAATGGTGGTCTGATCAGCCTCCTGACAGAGATTTCTGAGGAGTGTTTGCTCTTCAGCAGACGAGCCAGATCTCGGCTAAAAGGAAGGAAAAACTCAGAGTTAGCTCAAACATCTCAGCTCGGTAGCAGGTTTTGCCGTCTGCAGGAACTTACTCTGGATATCCCACTGAGCCAGCTTTCTGAAACAGGTGAGATCAGGTGGCCGCAGCTTTTTACCTGACTGGATGAAACAAACATCTTTATTTATCAGTCAGCTTGCTACGAAGCTTCAGTCCAGAACCTTGTAGGACTTTTCTGATCGGGTTTGGGTCACTCTGTGTTCCTTTGAAGCTGTGCAGCCAAGGACCCGTGGATCCTGCTTTTTCCACTAAGAACTGAGTTCTAAGTTCAAACCCGGTGTCCAACTGTTTGCTCCAGAACCTGTTGTTCAGGTCCGGTTCCATCAGTACTGAGGGTGAGAGCAAACTGAATGGATCCATGGCCTGGCCCAGAGTTAACAATCCTAAAATGTTCTGTTTGGATCAATCCAGCCACCTTCAGTTGAGAAACGGTATCAGTGAAGAATTTCTGTCAGACCTTTTCCTTGAACTTTGGTCCAGAACCGTCTGCAGGTTTGGCTAAGAACTCAGACATTACCTGTGTAATACTGTAAATGTTCTGATCCTACCAGTGAATATACTACAGCCGTGTTCTGATTGTTCTGATCGTTCAGCTGTGAGCTGAGCCACAAACTGGACCGGACCAAGTGGACTGAGCCAGAGGGTTTATAGGTCAGATGGGACAGGAAGTTCTGTGTAGCCGACTCTCGGGTTGCTGTTCAGAATATGTTCTGTTCTGGTGTCATTGAACAGAACCAAGGGCATCCTGCTAACCTGCGTGGTTTCTGTCTGATCCATGGCAAGAACCTGCAACAGCTGTGTTAGAACCAGTGCCTCTTAGTTCTCCTGGTACTGCTTGATTAGCCTCCTGTGGAACCAGGATCAGGAACACCCGGATCAGAACCCCAGATATCTCCGGTCCATCTCAGTCGTCTGGGTTTCTGCTCGTCCCCCAGACTCCTCTGTCCCATTAAAATCCAGTTTAGCTGTAAAGACCCCCCCCCCCCACTGATACCCCAGCAGCCTGCTTCCTGCTGAACTCTGTGGCCCCACTGATCTCTATTTATTCCCTGGATGCTGATTGGCCGTTGGTAGAACACGTCGCTTTGAAGCCACCGGCCCGCCATCTTGGTACTCCCTATTTCCCCCAGTAACCAGGGAATATGTGCGCTACAGCATCGAATAGCGAGGATTTTCTCATGTCAGGGGGGACTAAAAACTTTTAAAATGTCAAATCCCATATACTTTTATGTTATGTACTAAAACTATCAAATACTGAGAAGTCATGAGCTGAAATGTTTTGCATGTTATTTATTTATATATACACACATACACACACACACACCACACCACACACACACACACACACACACAACATATATATATATGTATATACACACACACACACACACACACACATATACATATATATAGATATATATACATATATATATATTATTTATTTTTTTTTTTTTCAGCCTATCAGCAATCCAGTGAATAAATAGAGATCAGTGTGTGGGCCTTGTCACTACCTGATCCGTACCGGTAGCACTGAGCTCTACTAATACACTGGAGTGCTGATTTGCCGAAAAACTGAAGTCACTGGCCGCCATCTTGCTCCTCCCTACTCTCACAGAATCCAATAGGATTTGGTTGCAACAACAAGCAGTTTTCTGGCTGAGTGAAAACGTTTCACAGGTAATTCTACAGTCAGTGGATGTACTAACACTATCAACTACTAGGAATTAGGTGCTGAAATATTTACATGTTATTCATATTAAATATATATATATATAAGTATGTGTATATATATATATATATATATATATATATATATATATATATATATATATATATATTTACATAAATAAAATGCAAAATATTTCAGCACATGACTTCTCAGTACTTGATAGTTTTAGAACATAACATAAAAATATATGGCATTTGACATTTTAAAAGTTTAAGCCCCCTGAACATGAGAAAATCCTCGCTATTCGATGCTGTAGCGCACATATTCCCTAGTTACTGGGGGAAATAGGGAGTTCTACAAGCGGCTATTAGCATTCCAGTGTATAATATAGCAGTGACCGGTTAGCACGATCCGTTCCTTCAGCTCATTTGCGCAAGCGCGAACAGAATAACTTCCGGGTCGCCAAAAAAATAATGTAATTACGGTACTCAAAATACTTATTTCTATACTAAAATCATTAAATAATGCTTAAACTATATCGTAAATAAAATATTGAAGACTTTTTTCCCCAGTGTCCTGTCTAGCAATGTGGCAATAGGAATTGATGTCTCAATGCCAGATGGAGCTCGACAGATTTTGCTTTTACAAGTGGAGCGAAACAGCTTCGCCATAATGCTCCGCTTGATTTATGCTTGTAATAGGCTTTATTGTGGTTCCTACAGGGAGAATTTCAAATTATATGGACATGACAATGGGAGGAGTAAAGAAGAACAAGAAGAGAGAAAAAAAAGAAGGAGAAGAGTTGAAAGAAAAAAAGGGAGAGAATGATAAAACGTCCTCTGTCTGCTCCATCACCTGGAAAGAGACGCAAAAAGAACAGCACATACCAACAGACATAAAGGCAACAGATAGAGTAACACCTTGATACCATTGCTAAATCATATGTATTATTATTTAAGAGACATGTTGTAATGCAATACCTTAAAAAGAAAGTGAAAGAAAACAAATAAATAAATTATAGGGCTTTCTGTATATAAGTGAACATTTAATACCTGGGACCCTGCCACTGTGGGAGTTTGTGAGAGTGCACTAGTTTAGGTGAAAATTATCCAGAAGACTTTTCTGAAAGAAATTGGTACGTTTACATTCTCTCCATTGTATTGCTTGACGTCATCATCGGATATGCTCAGAAGTCTGGGAAGATATCGCATTATTATTATTTTTTTACAAACATGAACAGGGAATAGAACAAGAACACACACAAAGCGAAGACATACCTTATTAAAATACATTTATTAAGCACAAAATACATACATATGCAAATAAAATAAATTATAAAACTTCAAACTTCAAAAAAATGTAAAATCAAATACGTTTCTGTACTTCTATGTGTGTTTATAGCTGGGGGTTTATGTATATTTTTATTACCCTAAACACAACTGGGAAACAATTTTGCTATTAAAAAACAAAAAACAATGTATTTTTATGTATTTCTGTTGTTTAATTTTTAGAATATGCAATATTTCCGCAAATACAAAGATATACAAAAAGAAACCCCTGCTTCAAAAAAAATACAAAAAAGTAAGAAAAATGAAATATTTCCTACCAGAAGTTATTCTGTTCGCGCGACGCGCAAATGAGCTGATGGTACGGATCGTGCAACCGGTACCGATCGGGTAGTGACAGGCCCCTGCTGGACTCTGCTGCCCCCCTACTGGACTCTGCTGTCCCCTACTGGACTCTGCTGTCCCTGCTGGACTCTACTGGACTCTGCTGTCCCTCCTGGACTCTGCTGCCCCCTACTGGACTCTGCTGGACTCTTGCTGCCCCCTACTGGACTCTACTGGACTCTGCTGCCCCGTACTGGACTCTGCTGTCCCTCCTGGACTCTGCTGCCCCCTCCTGGACTCTGCTGCCCCCTCCTGGACTCTGCTGCCCCCTCCTGGACTCTGCTGTCCCTGCTGGACTCTGCTGTCCCTCCTGGACTCTGCTGCCCCCTCCTGGACTCTGCTGTCCCTCCTGACTCTGCTGCCCCCTACTGGACTCTGCTGTCCCTGCTGGACTCTACTGTCCCCTACTGGACTCTGCTGCCCCCTACTGGACTCTGCTGTCCCTGCTGGACTCTACTGTCCCCTACTGGACTCTGCTGCCCCCTACTGGACTCTGCTGTCCCCTACTGGACTCTGCTATCCCTGCTGGACTCTGCTGGACTCTGCTGTCCCCTACTGGACTCTGCTGTCCCTGCTGGACTCTGCTGCCCCTACTGGACTCTGCTGTCCCTCCTGGACTCTGCTGCCCCCTACTGGACTCTGCTATCCTTGCTGGACTCTGCTGCCCCCTGCTGGACTCTGCTGCCCCCTGCTGGACTCTGCTATCCTTGCTGGACTCTGCTGCCCCTGCTGGACTCTGCTGCCCCTGCTGGACTCTGCTATCCCTGCTGGACTCTGCTGCCCCCTGCTGGACTCTGCTGCCCCTGCTGGACTCTGCTGCCCCCTGCTGGACTCTGCTGCCTGCTGGACTCTGCTGCCCCCTGCTGGACTCTTCTGCCCCCTGCTGGACTCTGCTATCCCTGCTGGACTCTGCTGCCCCTGCTGGACTCTGCTGCCCCCTACTGGACTCTGCTGCCCCCTACTGGACTCTGCTATCCCTCCTGGACTCTGCTGCCCCCTACTGGACTCTGCTATCCTTGGCTGGACTCTGCTGCCCCTGCTGGACTCTGCTGCCCCCTGGCTGGACTCTGCTATCCCTGCTGGACTCTGCTGCCCCCCTGCTGGACTATGTCTGCCCCTGCTGAACTCTGCTGCCCCCTGCTGGCTCTGCTGCCCCTGCTGGACTCTTGCTGCCCCCTGCTGGACTCTTTCTGCCCCCTGCTGGACTCTGCTATCCCTGCTGGACTCTGCTGCCCCTGCTGGACTCTGCTGCCCCCTACTGGACTCTGCTGCCCCCTACTGGACTCTGCTATCCTTGCTGGACTCTGCTGCCCTGCTGGACTCTGCTGCCCCCTGCTGGACTCTGCTATCCCTGCTGACTCTGCGCCCCCCTGCTGGACTCTGCTGCCCCCTGCTGGACTCTGCTGTCCCCTGCTGGACTCTGCTGCCCCCTGCAGGCCCGTGAGGCGCTCTCTCTAGTCCTCTGCCTGTCATTCTCATGTTTAGCTGTAAATAAACGATGTGAACAGACTCAGAGTCTGCCTGCTCCCTGCTGTTCGGGTTCATGCGTTCATTTATTTTGACTTTTGTGCCACAGCTGTTGCTTCCTGCAGGCTTTGGTCACGTAAACTGTTAAAAAACATGAATCATGTATTTAATCAGCGTCTGTGCGTTGACCTGGTGTCACGTTCCTCCTCAGATCACTTCTGTTTTCACAGCACCGCCTGCAGACGTGTGACTTCAGTCAGCGTGGTTTCAGACAAACTTCATGTATAGAAGCTTCAGCTGCTGTGAAGATGATCTCTGCAGAACCATCAGCAGTCAATAGAGTTCCTGATCAGAGCTGCTGCTGGAGGTTCTCACCACCTGAGACCTCTTTAGCACGTCTGACACGGCCGTGCCAGCAGGGAGCCTCAGGCTGCTGCTGCTCTGAGTCACCTGGAGACGGAGAGCAGAACCTGACAGGAAGCCATGAAGAACCCAAACCAGACGGAGAACAGAAGACAGCAATGAAACATAAATAAAGAACAGAAAACATCTTAGAACCCGAGTACTAGACCCCGGGGAACCTGACACCTCAGCAATGACACGGCTGGTTTGTCACAGGGGGACACCGGGTTCCTGCCTGTGCTGTGATGCCGAGGAACCCACGAGATACGTGACATAGATCTGCTGTCATGAAAGGTTCTGGGCCCGATTCCAGACGGTTCTTTCTAGAGTAGACTTTAGGGAGAACCGTTCTAATACTGGGCCTCAGGACTGATTAATGGAGGAGGAGCGTTCCGCTATAGAGCATGACGACATGCTGGGTTTCTGCACCAGAACCGCACAGAACCACACCAGGCATGATGTTCTATAGAACCACAGAACCACACCAGGCATGATGTTCTATAGAACCACAGGATGCATGATGTTCTATAGAACCACAGCATTTATGATGTTCTATAGAACCACAGCATTTATGATGTTCTATAGAACCACACCAGGCATGATGTTCTATAGAACCACAGAACCGCACCAGGCAGGATGTTCTATAGAACCACAGAACCACACCAGGCATGATGTTCTATAGAACCGCACCTGGCATGATGTTCTATAGAACCACAGGATGCATGATGTTCTATAGAACCACAGCATTTATGATGTTCTATAGAACCACACCAGGCATGATGTTCTATAGAACCACAGAACCGCACCTGACATGATGTTCAATAGAACCACAGAACCACACCAGGCAGGATGTTCTATAGAACCACAGAACCGCACCTGGCATGATGTTCTATAGAACCACAGGATGCATGATGTTCAATAGAACCGCACCTGACATGATGTTCTATAGAACCACAGAACCACAGAACCAGAGCACCTCCTGGGAAGCTAAGAGCATCTGATGAGGTAGATGTTGGCGTCACAGAAAGCAGGAACCAGGCCTGGTTCTGAGAACCTGAGGTCTGCACTGATGCTCCCGTTATTCTGGTTCCATCTGGGGTCTACTGGTCCAAACTGGGTCAGAACCACAAACTGGAACTAATAATGTAAAGGAGAAATGTTATGAGGAGAACCATTATAAACATCCCCAGCCTTCAGCTGGCTGTGTCGTTTCCATGGCAAAATACCACAAAATATAAATAAACACGTGATCAGAACCACGTGACCCAGAGTGAGGAACAGAACCATGGTTCTTTAAATAACGACGTGGTTCTGAGGCCCGTGAACCCAACTGACCGCTGGTCGGTACCGGAGGCGTCCAGAGGGACGCGGTACCGTTCGGTGAGCGGCTCGCGCTCACTGCAGTACCGAGGCCGGCCGCGCGCACGCCGGCGCGCTCCCTACCTGGCTCCCCCGCTGAAGTACGTCAGGAATGCGCGGACAGCGCATGCGCAGCGTAGCCCCGTGTACGGTACCGCCACAGTGACAACAACCGCCGCCGTTCGGTCGGTTATTGTCCGCCCGCCGGGCCCCAGAGCCGGATCCTGACAGAGACCCGGTCCGGCTCACACATCCGGAGCAGAAGGCGCCTCACAGAGCCGCAGGCCCGGAACAGAGTCCGTGAGACCCGGCAGTACCGAGCCCACCGAACCGGGCCAGCTACTATCAGCGTCCCGCTCCAGCCCAGAGAGCCAGCCACCGGCAGCTGCGGGCCGTCGGCCCGGGAGAACCGGAGGATCCCCGCCGCCAGCAGCCCGCCAGCTAACAGGCTAGCAGCACCATGCCCTCCTCTCGCTGAACGGAACCGGCGACCGGACCGACACCGTTCTGCTCAGCGCGGAGCTACCGGCCACCGTAGCGCCCGGTCACCGCTCACCCTCCGCGGGGCGGCCGAGGATGGTCGCGGGGACGGGGTCCGCTTCGGAGGATCGTCCCGGCACCGCCTGCCCCGCAGGACCCGGACTGTGCGGGACCCGGTTCATGTAGCCCGGTCCGGTCCACTCCGGGGCTGCAGACATGCAGGCCGCGCAGCCGCAGTACGACTTCTTCAGCGAGGACAACGTCGGCAAGTGGAGAGGCCTGCTGGTTCCGGCTCTGGAGAAGGTACCCACACACAGAACCACGCAGAACCACACAGAACCAAACCTGAGACAGCCCCCAGCAGGCCCAGAAGGTTCCGGGAATGGGTCTGGAGTGGGCCAGGTTCTGGAGTGACCTGGTCCAGGTCCTGGAGTGACCTGGTCCAGGTTCTGGAGTGACCTGGTCCAGGTCCTGGGGTGACCTGGTCCAGGTTCTGGAGTGACCTGGTCCAGGTTCTGGAGTGACCTGGTCCAGGTCCTGGGGTGACCTGGTCCAGGTTCTGGAGTGACCTGGTCCAGGTCCTGGGGTGACCTGGTCCAGGTCCTGGAGTGACCTGGTCCAGGTTCTGGAGTGACCTGGTCCAGGTTCTGGAGTGACCTGGTCCAGGTTCTGGAGTGACCTGGTCCAGGTTCTGGACCAAAGCTGCTGCTGTCATGGTTACTCTGGTGATGTCACCAGCAGAACAGCAGCATCTTCTCTCCATCACCTGGTTCTGCTCCAGGATGCTACCGGGTTACTGATCAATGCTTAAAAGCCCGTATCAGAACCTGGCCCAGATTATTGGTGCCTGGTTCCTTGGGGCCTGGTTCCTTGGGGCCTGGTTCCTTGGTTCCTTGGGGCCTGGTTCCCGGTACCTGGTTCTTGGTTCCTTGGGGCTTGGTTCCTTGGGGCCTGGTTCCTTGGTTCCTTGGGGCCTGGTTCCCGGTACCTGGTTCTTGGTTCCTTGGGGCCCGGTTCCTTGGGGCCTGGTTCCCGGTACCTTGAGGCCTGGTTCCTTGGTACCTGGTTCTTGGTTCCTTGGTACCTGGTTCTTGGTTCCTTGGGGCCTGGTTCCTTGGGGCCTGGTTCCCGGTACCTTGAGGCCTGGTTCCTTGGTACCTGGTTCTTGGTTCCTTGGTACCTGGGTCTTGGTTCCTTGGGGTCTGGTTCCTTGGGGCCTGGTTCCTTGGGGCCTGGTTCCCGGTACCTGGGTCTTGGTTCCTTGGGGCCTGGTTCCCGGTACCTGGTTCCTTGGTTCCTTGGGGCCTGGTTCCCGGTACCTGGTTCTTGGTTCCTTGGGGCCTGGTTCCTTGGGGCCTGGTTCCCGGTACCTGGTTCTTGGTTCCTTGGGGCCTGGTTCCCGGTACCTGAGAGCCAGCTGAGCTTCAGTCTGGCTGATGAATCCCTGAAGCATCTGCAGCTGGTTCTTCTCTGTGAGGTGGAGGCTTCAGCTCTTAGCTGCTCAGTGGGTTCTGTGTTTCAGATCGGACCTTTGGTTCTGTTTAGTCCGCACCCATCCGACCTCCCAGCGATTAACCACCGCAGCTCAGGGTTGCACCGCCGTTCGTGCCTGGATGCACACAGGTTTGTAGGATTAGACACCTGTCAGGTTCTGTTGGTTCTAGAACTGAAGTCCAGGAGGTTCTGATCCGCAGCAGCACCCAGGCAGGGATGTAGGGTGTTGCTGCGTGCAGAGGAAGCTGCAGGCGTGTGTTCAAACCAAACACTCTGGTTCTGTTGCTGTAAACATGATGGTTCTTTTTCTGGTTCCACCTGTTTGCAGGAGTTCTGCTCCTTCTGGACTATGGCTCCGGGGCGGTGTTGGTCGGGTCGGGTGGGTTAACGGGTCGGAAACCGGTTTTCACCTGAGTGGATGTTCATTGAAGGCGGTCCAGCTGGTGTCTATAGAACCGACCACGATCATGATAAACGTCTACATGGTGAAAACCGTTTAGTTGAGTTTGTTTTATCGACCCAAATAACGACTTCTAAAAGCAATCAGTGATAAATTCAGTTCAATTTTATTTCTATAGCACCAATTAACATCCCATCATCTCAAGGTTCTTTCCAAAGTCAGCTTCCATCAGATCCTCCAGGTTGGTGAGAAAGTTTCCTCTCTAAGGAAACCCAGCAGGTTGCATCAAGTCTCTCCAAGCAGCATTCACTCCTCCTGAAAGAGCGTAGAGCCACAGTGGACAGTCGTCTGCATTGTTGATGGCTTTGCAGCAATCCCTCATACTGAGCATGCATGAAGCGACAGTGGAGAGGAAAACTCCCCTTTAACAGGGAGGAGAACCTCCAGCAGAACCAGAACCAGGCTCAGTGTGAACGCTCATCTGCCTCCACCCACTGGGGCTTAGAGAAGACAGAGCAGAGACACAGAAAGCACAGAAGCTCACATTGACCCAGGAGTACTTTCTATGTTAGAGAAAACAGAGCAGAGACACAGAAAGCTCAGAAGCTCACATTGACCCAGGAGTACTTTCTATGTTAGAGAAGACAGAGCAGAGACACAGAAAGCTCAGAAGCTCACATTGACCCAGGAGTACTTTCTATGTTAGAGAAGACAGAGCAGAGACACAGAAAGCTCAGAAGCTCACATTGACCCAGGAGTACTTTCTATGGTAGAGAAGACAGAGCAGAGACACAGAAAGCTCAGAAGTTCACATTGACCCAGGAGTACTTTCTATGTTAGAGAAGACAGAGCAGAGACACAGAAAGCTCAGAAGCTCACATTGACCCAGGAGTACTTTCTATGGTAGAGAAGACAGAGCAGAGACACAGAAAGCTCAGAAGCTCACATTGACCCAGGAGTACTTTCTATGGTAGAGAAGACAGAGCAGAGACACAGAAAGCTCAGAAGCTCACATTGACCCAGGAGTACTTTCTATGGTAGAGAAGACAAAGCAGAGACACAGAAAGCTCAGAAGTTCACATTGACCCAGGAGTACTTTCTATGGTAGAGAAGACAGAGCAGAGACACAGAAAGCTCAGAAGCTCACATTGACCCAGGAGTACTTTCTATGGTAGAGAAGACAGAGCAGAGACACAGAAAGCTCAGAAGCTCACATTGACCCAGGAGTACTTTCTATGTTAGAGAAGACAGAGCAGAGACACAGAAAGCACAGAAGCTCACATTGACCCAGGAGTACTTTCTATGTTAGAGAAGACAGAGCAGAGACACAGAAAGCACAGAAGCTCACATTGACCCAGGAGTACTTTCTATGTTAGAGAAGACAGAGCAGAGACACAGAAAGCTCAGAAGCTCACATTGACCCAGGAGTACTTTCTATGTTAGAGAAGACAGAGCAGAGACACAGAAAGCTCAGAAGCTCACATTGACCCAGGAGTACTTTCTATGTTAGATGGTAATAGAGGATGATCTGCCTCCCCTGATGATGTCACAGCTAACAGAACGCCAGACCAGGTGTACCTTCTATGAAGAGAAAAAAGACAAACAACAAAAAGTTAAAAGCTGAAATAACAACAAACAATGCAGATTGGAGAGCAGTAGGAGAACTCAGCAGAGAGAGAGAAATAGGCCCTGATGTTCTCCAGCACCCTAAGCCTATAGCAGCATAACTATAGAGGTAGCTCAGAGTAACATGAGCCACTCTGACTAGAAGCTTTGTCACAAAGGAAAGTTTTAAGATTAGTCTTAAAAGTAGACGGGGTGTCTGCCTCACGGACCAAAACTGGGAGTTGGTTCCACAGGAGAGGAGCCTGATAGCTAAAGGATCTGCCTCCCATTCTACTTTTAGAGACTCTAGGAACCACCAGCAGACCTGCAGTCTGAGAGCGAAGTGCTCTGTTAGGAACATACGGGGTAATCAGAGCTCTGATATATGATGGAGCTTGATTATTAAGGGCTTTATACGTTAGAAGGAGAATTTTAAATTCTATTCTTGATTTAACAGGAAGCCAATGAAGGGAAGCTAAAACAGGAGAAATATGATCCCTCTTGTTGATGTTCATCAGAACTCTTGCTGCAGCATTTTGGATCAGCTGAAGACTTTGAACTGCATTTTGTGGAATTCCTGATAGTAAAGAATTACAATAGTCCAGCCTTGAAGTAACAAATGCATGGACTAGTTTTTCAGCATCACTCCTGGACAGAATGTTTCTAATTTTGGCGATATTCCTGAGGTGAAAAAAGGAAACTCTGGAAACCTGTTTAATATGGGATTTAAATGACATGTCTTGGTCAAAAATAACACCAAGATTTTTTACTTTATTACCAGAGACCAAGTTAATGCCATCCAGATTAAGTGATTGATTAAGAACTTTATTTTTTGAAGACTCTGGTCCAAAGATTACAACTTCGGTCTTGTCAGAATTTAAATGCAGGAAATTTAAAGTCATCCAGCTTTTGATGTCATCAAGACATGACTGCAGTCGAAGTAATTGATTGGATTCATCAGGATTTATGGATAAATATAGCTGAGTGTCATCAGCATAACAGTGGAAACTAGAAAATTTTCCGAACGTCTGCCACGTGATTTGTACCGTATGGTAAAAATATTAAGAGGAAGTAACGTTGCAAACCTCGGATTCGTACGTCCATCACAGCCCCCGCAGTGGAAAGGTGTCCCTCACCTCTGGTCACCTTTGGCCAGCAGAGTTCTGTTGTCATGGAAACTCACTCACCTGCAGCCGTCTGCTAAAGCCGGGCGTACGCTGTACGATGTTTTCAGTCGTGGTACTCGGAGCTCAAACTGTACGACGAAACCTCAGGGTGTAAAAGTTCACCATCTCTGATCTTACTGTGTGGCGCTCTGATGCTCTGACTGCTCACACTGTGCGTTAAAAAACCACGTCAGCGCCGTAGAGAGATGGCGCTACTCAGACTCGTATATTCAGAAGCCAAATGTAAACAGTAGAAGAAGAAAAAGAGGGAAGTGTCGATGCTCTCTGTTAAACATGAGGCTCAGTAGAAAGAAACGCGCTGCCTTGGTAATTCTCCGTAGTTTGACTCCATGTCACACGCACCGCCACCATGATTCTCTCCTCTCCTGTTTTCCTCCGAGAAGAAGAAGAAGAAGAAGAAGAAGAAGAAGAATCTACTTGTTTGAACATGCTCAGAGCGCGAGGTCGGGGGAAATCGGCTCGTAGACGGTCGTAACTCCACTTCACCAGCAGGAGGCGCTCATGATCACCAACCGTGTGGTTGCTGATGGGGAGGTGGTGGTGAGAGGTGAATCGGCCCTCGTTACGCCCCGGATGCTACACCACGCAGGACGCACGATCAAACTCAGCCCCATCCAAAAAATTCTCGTACGACTGAAGAATCGTCCAGAAAAGAGCAAAAACTCGTACGTCGTACGCTTTACTCACGCACACAAATCTGTCTCATTGGGAAACAATGGCAACACTTTCCCTTGAACAACACCCCATAGCTCCTGTAAGGGCTAAAGACGTAGTTTTTACTGCGTGTAATTCAGAACGGATAGGATATTAATACTATCTGCTTTTGTAGAAAATATATTAATAAAGGTGCAAAAAATCATGAAATAAAGGGGGAATTTATTGCTATAAACAAACAAATTGCTATAACTGAAAAAGTATCAATTCTTTCCCCGTCAGTATCAGCTGGCTTTGGTGAACAATCGTGCTTGTTTTCATGTATGTCCAAAAATGGGTGTGGGCGTGGCGACAGTTAACAAAAGTGGATAATTTTGAAGGATTTAAGTCTGAAGCTGTTTTAGCAATTTGCAGATTTCCTACTGTCGAACAAACCCTTCCTGCAGCAAACCCATAAGTTATCTCAAAGATTCGTGAATTGTGAGTGCCAGAAGGGTCTGAACATTAATCTGTGAAAGCCTCATTAGATTAGATTCAACTTTATTGTCATTACACAGGTACAGGTACAAGGCAACGAAATGCAGTTGAGGTCTAAGCAGAAGTGCAATATCAGCAAGTGCAGGATAAACAATGGTTCCATATGTACAGGACATGGGTTATTACTGAATAAATATAGAGATGGATACTATTATAAACAGAATTTTACTGATAGATTTGTCCTATGAGTATAATATAGATAACTAGTATTGTGAACTAAATCTACAGGATATGTACTGAATATAATATACAGGTGGATATTACTATAAATATACTTTTACAGATATGTACAATAGCATAATATACAGATGGTTGTTATTATTACAGAGTTTAAATGTACTATGAATATATGTACACAGGGCAGTCAAACTTTTGAGAGTTTGAGATTTGGGCTTGTTTTTTTCTTTTAAGTTGGGCAGGTTTTATGCTGGTTTGGGTTACTGGAAACTAACAGTGACATAGGGTAACCTGTAGCGCTGTGTCTTAACTCAAAAGTCCAGCATAAGCTACACGCTAATAAACATGAGCGCTGGTGTCAGGCTGAACACTGACTGAAGTAACAATTCTGACTAGAACAGGTTCTGTAATTACAGCAGCTATGAGAACAAGGAGCAGAATAAAGCAAGAGTTCCCTTCTACCTGCAAGTAACTCAAGTCTCTTCAGTTTGCCAGTTTTAGTGCTTGATTCTGCTCCTTGTGCTGCTAGCTGTCCTAGCTCACCATGCTAGCTGTCCTAGCTAACCCTGCTAGCTGTCCTAGCTAACCATGCTAGCTGTCCTAGCTAACCATGCTAGCTGTCCTAGCTCACCATGCTAGCTGTCCTAGCTAACCCTGCTAGCTGTCCTAGCTAACCCTCCTAGCTGTCCTAGCTAACCCTGCTAGCTGTCCTAGCTAACCCTCCTAGCTGTCCTAGCTAACCCTGCTAGCTATCCTAGCTAACCCTGCTAGCTATCCTAGCTAACCCTGCTAGCTATCCTAGCTAACCCTGCTAGCTGTCCTAGCTAACCCTCCTAGCTGTCCTAGCTAACCCTCCTAGCTGTTCTAGCTAACCCTGCTAGCTGTCCTAGCTAACCCTCCTAGCTTTCTAGCTAACCCTGCTAGCGTGAATGTTTACTCCAGTTTAGACTTCAGTGCTGGTATTTCAAACAGAAATTAATAGCGCTCCTTCCAGCTCGCTCTCTGCTTCGTTGTCACTTCTTGTAATTGTCTGGTAATCAGACCAAATTTCCATCCGGCTCTACCGACACCAACGGTGAGCACAGCCGAACTGCGGCGGCGACTGAAGGCTATGACTCGGTGTCCCGCCCCACTCCAGCTGTGATTGGCTAGCATGTTGCCTTCAGTCGTTGATTTGATTGGTTAAAGTGTATGATTGACACATCAAAGATAGTACTAAAAGGACGATGGTCACTCCGAGGTAAAAGAAACAAGTAAAAAGAGAGCTTCCAGTCCAGGGTCTGCTCTGCGCTCAACCAGAAGGCACAAATATCGCTCCATTATATAATTTGGGAAGTGTAGGCGGCGGCAAGAGCTGCTATAGACGGCGATTTGCCGCCGTTGACCGGCTACTTTTGACTGCCCTGTGTACAGATGGCTATTACTATAGGCAGAATTGTGAGCATGATATACAGGTAGCTGTTACTATAAAATGAATAAATAAAGTTTGGACAGAAGCTATTAAATTAAAGTGCAGTGGAAGGTAATTGCATATTACAGTTAAAGTACGGTATTGTAAATGTATATGTAAACAATTGGTACTGTGAATAAACAGTCAGCAGTGCAAATCAATATTCAGTCATAGTTAGTAGTGCAGGATGTATGTAAACAGTTGTTACTATAGTAACAGTCAGGTGTGCAGGTGAACATTACAGTCTAGTAAATAACAGAATAACAAAATGGAGGTAGGTGTGAGGAGCGAGAGGAGAGTCTATCAGTGAGGGTTAGAGTTCAATAAAGAGACAGCTCTGGGGGAAAAGCTGTTCTTTAGTCTGCTGGTTCTGGTCCAGAGGAACCTGAACTGCCTGCCGGAGGGCAGGAGAGAAAACAGTCTGTGGGCTGGGTGAGAAGAGTCCTGAAGGATGCTGGGAGCTCCATGTAGGCAGCGTTTCTTCTGGATGTGCTCAATGGTGGGTAGTGGAGTCCCAGTGATGTGCTGGGCGGCTTTCACCACCCGCTGCAGTGCCTTACGCTCTGCAACAGTACAGCTCCCATACCACACTGTTGCACAGTTGGTCAGGATGCTTTCTATCGTACAGCGGTAGAAGTTCACCAGGATAGTCGAGGATAGCTGATTTTTCCTCAGTGTCCTCAGGAAGAAGAGGCGCTGGTGAGCCTTCTTGACCAGGCAGGAGGTGTTGGTTGACCAGGACATGTCCGCTGAGATGTGGGTCCCCAGAAACTTGAAACTGGAGACACACTCAACAGCCGTTCCATTGATGTGGATGGTGTCGTGCGTGCCTCTTGAATCTTTTCTGAAGTCCACCATGAGCTCCTTCGTTCTGGTGGTGTTGAGGAGCTGGTTATGTTCAGTGCACCACGTGGCCAGGTGCTTGATCTCCTCCCTGTAGACTGTCTCATCGTTGTTGCTGATGAGACCAATCACCGTAGGGTCGTCCGCAAACTTGATGATGGAGTTGGATTCGTACACAGGTGTTTTATGAAATGTTTATTTCAGGATCGGGAGAGATCGGCAAACACAAATAAGGACTCAAACACTGTTTCTGTTAGAATATAAGGCACACATTTATTATTATTCCCCACAGAATACAGCACATCAAAACAACTAGCTCTTCACACACGCAAAGTAGCAAGCATTAAAGCAACAAGCTTTCAAACAAACGTGACACTCAACAGATTCTCAGAATCAGCTCTTACCATTGACACGAACTGGAAGCCCTCAGTCCGAGGTTAAGATCAGCGTTCACAATGCCGGTATCCACACACGAACTCACGGCAGACTCACCGGGCTGAGGGCGGTCTCCTCTTTATATACTTGTAAACAAAGAATCAGATGTGGAGCGAGAGTACAGGCTTGCAGTCGTGGGTGAAGAGGAAGTAGAGAAACAGACATCTGTGGAGGAGAGCGTGATTGGCGGATGGTTAATCCCGCCAATGTACATGTCTGTATATTAAACGGTTTAGGTGAGGCGACGATGCAAAAATGTGTCGTTTGGGATTTTCAGCTCTGATTTTTATAGAAAATTAATGGAGGGCATTTCGACTTTTTGGCGCTCTGGGGTCATTTGCAAAAAATCTCTAAATCCCACACAAATGAGGGTTACATTTTCTGAATCCAGACAAAAATTCCTACGTTTTGGTGTATAATTTGTCTGTGTAGAGTAAAAAGTGAGCGAGTACGCTGAAGTTCGGAGTTGTGAAATCTTTCAAAAAGTTAGTGGGTCACTCTAACACTCTGAGAATTCACCCATTGACTTCCATTATAAACAATGAAGTCTCGACATGAACTTTGTAACCTGACGCCGCCAGATAGATTTGCTTCGCATATCCATCTGGAAACCTTCCGTTGAAGTAATTTTGGGAAGGGGCGAAAATACTGGTTAGCTGATTGGCCTATGTTGGTGATAGACGGGCCAAATAAACCAATCAGATCAACGAAGCATATGATGTACTAACAGCGAGGACGAAAACACAACCACAAGCCAAGCTACTCTTGCTGCTGCAGGTAAAGGCTCGTTAGCTCAGCAAAGAAATACGCTGTAATTCCGATAAAACTTGCTCGATAGCCACGCTAACGCTAGTTTCATCGGCTGAAGCCGCCATGTTCTTTAGACTGAACTGTCGCGCTTCTCGTTGCGTCACACCTCAACCCGCCTCAAAGCCAACGCTGATTGGACGTTCGTTTGGTGAACGGCTCCAAATTTTCTTTAACGGAGAGTAGCCAGACTGATCTGCGAGTGAAACCTTGAAAGCTCGCGAGATCAGGATGGTCTCACAAGGCTATGAACTTTGAGGAGTAACTGTAAAAAAAAACATAAAAGATATCCACATCCCGTTTTCAATTCTGAATAGATCATACATATATATATATATATATATATATATATATATATATACACGAACTGGAAGTTAAACAGTGTTTCTAGGTGAAAGTATGACGACACAGTAAAGTGTTGAAAATGGTCATTTTTGGGGTTTTCTTTCTACCTCACTGCATTCATTCCTATTGGATCTTTAGGCATGTTTTTTTGCTAATTACGTCGCCATGGTAACTCAAAATGGCGTGTAGTATAAAAAGCACACTTCATGGGATCGAGACGCACGTTTTGATATATACATTGTGGGGATACACCTTACGGTTTGAGCCACATTAACGGTGACGGAAGAAAAATAAATAAAGAAACCCGTTTAGAGGCGCAGAACAACAGGTTCCTCCATGCATGGCAGGTAGCTGTTAATCCCATGCTGTCTGATAATTATACCAATCAGACGCATTTATACAGTAAAGAGAAGTGGGCCAAGGACTGAACCCTGTGGTACTCCACAGCTGACCCTAGAGTTTGAAGAAGTTTTTATTATTAACATGAACAAACAGATCAGATTTAAACCAGCCTAATGCTTTCCCCTTAATCTCTGCAGTATGCTCCAGTCTTTCTAGGAGAATATTGACATCAACTGTATCAAATGTTTGGTTGGTTCAGTCCAGTCGTCCGTTCTGAGTGATCCGGTTATGAAACGCTGCAGTCGAGTCCAGTTTATAGTTCAAAAGTTTCATTGGGGGGAATTTCCTTAAATGTTCTGGTTGCCATTGGTTCTGAGCAGCTGCAGCAGAAATCAGGGTGAGCCCAGAAAAAGTCCTGATGAATCAGGACACCCCTGAGGTGCTGGTTCTGACGCGTGTGTGTGTGTGTGTGTGTGTGTGTGTGTGTGTGTGTGTGTGTGTGTGTGTGTGTGTGTGTGTGTGTGTGTACAGGTGTTGTACCAGGTGCATCCTAACCTGAAGTCCCAGCAGGAGGCCCTGCAGTACATCGAGGATCTGATCCTGCAGCTGCTCAGCATGCTGTGCCAGGCTCAGCCGCGCACCGTGCAGGATGTGGAGGTGACCACACACACACACACACACACACACACACACACACACACACACACACACACACACACGATGACATCACGTAGTGGGCGTGGCATGCGTCTCCCTTCCAGCTGATGGTTGCTGTCTGGAGAAGCTCTGCTTGGTGCAGCTGTGTCCATCCCCTCCACACCTGCTGTGTTCAGACAATCGGCCAATCAAAGCCTTGCAGCCATGATGTAATAGTCATGACATCATGTGACAGGAAGTGTGAATCCAATACGGCTGGTAGTGAAGGTGGAAGGTGAACCAGCACACAGTTCTGTAAAATATCCATGAACATCAGCCACAGAGTGGAGAAAATGGAGAGTTGTTGGAACGGCTGCTGAAGGACTACAACTAGAACTAGAACTTGGCGGTGATGTCATTTCCTGCCTGGAGCACTTTCCATGACACTTAAGATCAACTCAAGTCTTTAATGAAACCTTTTTTTTTACTAATCAACAAAAGCAAAGCCTGGACCAGAGGAGAACACCAGCAGGGGGCGATAAACCTCCAGTAGATGGCTGTCTGGCCCATGAGCTGTGACCCACCAGAACCTGGTGAGATGAAAGCTTCAGCAGAACCTGAAGCTTCAGCAGAACCTGGTCAGATGAAAGCTTCAGCAGAACCTGAAGCTTCAGCAGAACCTGGTCAGATGAAAGCTTCAGCAGAACCTGGTGAAGATGAAAGCTTCAGCAGAACCTGGTGAAGATGAAAGCTTCAGCAGAACCTGAAGTTCAGCAGACATGGCGTCTCAGCTCTAGGTTCTAGACTGAAGCTCCCAGCAGACGCGCTGGTCTGTTTATGTTCTGCTGTTGAAGGTT
Source organism: Fundulus heteroclitus (assembly GCF_011125445.2). Lineage (NCBI taxonomy): Eukaryota > Metazoa > Chordata > Actinopteri > Cyprinodontiformes > Fundulidae > Fundulus > Fundulus heteroclitus. The sequence continues at coordinate 48,495 of NW_023397054.1, read as the reverse complement.
TCATCTCAGCCGGCCCTTCACCCTCCACATGCTCCCTGGATGTTGGTGAAGTTCTGCAGAAACCTTTGGACCCCACCTCCCAGCTCGTTCATTACAACGAGACGTAAAGTGTCTCTGAGGTTCTGGGGTTCTACGGCCTGTTCCTCTGGGGCTCCCGGTCCCCGGGTCAGGTGACAGCTAGCAGAACGGTTCTGGTTCCTGTCATCACCTTCCTCCTCTCTCCTCAGGAGCGAGTCCAGCGAAGCTTTCCTCACCCCATCGATAAGTGGGCCATCGCTGACGCTCTCGCTGCCATCGACAAGAAGAAGAGGAAGCAGCCGCTGGCGCTGCCTGTGGACAAGATCCAGCCCCTGCTGAAGGTACGGCCGCTCCTCTTCCTCACCTCTGAGCTCCTCAGCAGACGTGACTCCAGCATGGCTTCTCTCCAGGAGGTCCTGGGCTATAAGATGGACCACCAGGTGTTGGTGTACATGGTGGCCGTCCTGGAGTACATCTCAGCCGACATCCTCAAGCTGGCGGGGAACTACGTGAGGAACATCCGGCACTATGACATCACCAAGCAGGACATCACCGTGGCCATGTGCGCCGACAAGGTCAGAGTTTCTCCCCTTTTACCCAGATTCACCCGCTCAGCTCCGCTCGGCCCGGTTCTGCTACCGGTTCTGCTCCCGGTTCTGCTCTGTTCTGGTCCTGCTGATGCATCCTGGGAGTTCAGCCCCGCCTCCAGCGCCACTCACAGACGTGCATGCTGGGAGAAGGGCCTAGAATAGCAGCTCCTCCCTGCCTGCAGCTGAGGGTTCTCAGGGTTCTGGGGGTTCTGCCCACGCAGGTGAGGGTTCTGAGGGTTCTGGGGGTTCTGGGGGTTCTGAGGGTTCTGCCCACACAGGTGAGGGTTCTGAGGGTTCTGGGGGTTCTGAGGGTTCTGAGGGTTCTGCCCACGCAGGTGAGGGTTCTGAGGGTTCTGCCCACGCAGGTGAGGGTTCTGAGGGTTCTGAGGGTTCTGCCCACGCAGGTGAGGGTTCTGCCCACGCAGGTGAGGGTTCTGAGGGTTCTTAGGGTTCTGAGGGTTCTGCCCACACAGGTGAGGGTTCTGAGGGTTCTGAGGGTTCTGCCCACGCAGGAGACCGTCTGGGCTCCATGGGGAAGGTTCTTCCTCAATGACACAACGACCGCTCAGACCCAGTGAAATATTTAGGGTGGATGTTCCCGCTGCGCTGGTTCTGTTCTGCAGCAGCAGAGAGAGCCCGCCTCCACGCGGAGGTCCGGTCTGCGGCGCTGAACAAAGTTCAGAACCAGAACTTCAGAGCTTCCAGTGTGAAATGAGAGGGTGCCTGGCTGGTTCTGGTTCTGGTTCTGGTTATTAAATCCAGTCCGTCTGTATCTAGAAAGCTGAACGCTCCTCTTCCTTCAGTCCTTCAGGCTCCTGGTTGGTCACTAGCAGAACCTTTGGGTTGGACCCGTTCCGTTCAGGGCGGTTCTTGGTGTTAGTAACCAAAGCGGGCCCGGCAGAACCTTTGGGTTGGACCCGCTCCGTTCAGGGCGGTTCTTGGTGTTAATGTCGTCGCTCTTCGGTTCTCCTTGGAGGAAACCGCCATTCTCCTCGGCCAATCAGCGACCAGCGTCTGTTCACCTCACATCTTGGCGCTACTCCTGAGCAGGGCCGGAAAAAGCCGAGCCGGCGCTGGAAAACCTGCTGCTGTCACGCTTTGCGGGCGGCGCCGGGTCGAGCCGGGCCAAAGCGGGCCAAAGCGGGTCGAGCCGGGCCAAAGCGGGTCAAAGCGGGCCAAAGCGGGCCGGAGTCAGTGGAAAAGGGGTTTTGCAGACGTGTAAAGCTGATTGGTCACCTGGTGATTGTGGGCCCTTGTGTATTTTTGCTCTGGCAGGTGTTGATGGACATGTTCCACCAGGACGGGGAGGACATCAGCCTTTTCCCTCTTTTGGACGAGGAGCCGTCAGCCAATGAGGAGCAGAGTTACTATGACCTGGTGAGGAGCTTCATGGCGGACAGCCGGCAGTACCTGAGGCAGCTCAACCTGCTCCTCAGGGTGTTCAGAGAGCCCTTCATCTCCAGCCCCACGCTCTTCTCACAGCACGTATGTACCTGCAGCGCCTCGCACACCTGTCTGCTCAGCAGGACCCGGTTCTGACCCGGGGGTTTGGTTCTGCAGGACGTGGACAGCATCTTCAGCCGGATCGTAGACATCCATGAGGTGACGGTAAAACTGCTGGGTCTGATTGAGGACACTGTGGAGATGACGGATGAAGGAAGCCCTCATCCTCTGGTGGGCAGCTGCTTTGAAGACCTGGCTGAGGTGCGTCCACCTGTGGGATTACTTTATTCATTGATTGGTTGCTGCTGGCTCTGTCATCTGTGATTTGATTGGCAGGAGTTGGCCTTTGACCCCTATGAGACGTACGCTCAGGACATCCTGCATCCTAGTTTCCAGGAACACTTCTTGAGTCAGGTGACCAAACCAGGAGCTTCCCTCCACCTGCAGGTAAGATGGGTCGGAGTCACACCTGGGCGGTGTCTTCACCCTCTGTGGTGACGGCGCCATCGTGATCGGATCAGGATTAAAGGTGCAGTTACTGGTGAAGCAGGTGAAGATGTTGATGAAGGTCTTCTTCTCTTTCAGACCATCTGTGTCGGTTTCAAAGAAGCGGTCCGGTATGTTCTGCCCAGACTGCTGCTCACCCCGGTTTACCACTGTCTGCACCTGTTTGAGATGCTCAAGGTGAGACACCAGGCCCACTATGTCCCACACCTGTTCTTCATATTTCACACCTGTTCTGCACGTTTCACACCTGTTCTGCACGTTTCACACCTGTTCTGCACATGTCGCACACCTGTTCTTCATATTTCACACCTGTTCTTCACATGTCCCACACCTGTTCTGCACATGTCCCACACCTGTTCTTCACATGTCCCACACCTGTTCTGCACGCTTCACACCTGTTCTGCACGTTTCACACCTGTTCTTCACGTTTCACACCTGTTCTGCACGCTTCACACCTGTTCTGCACATGTCGCACACCTGTTCTGCACGTTTCACACCTGTTCTGCACGTTTCACACCTGTTCTGCACGCTTCACACCTGTTCTGCACGTTTCACACCTGTTCTGCACGTTTCACACCTGTTCTGCACGCTTCACACCTGTTCTGCACGTTTCACACCTGTTCTTCACATGTCCCACACCTGTTCTTCATATTTCACACCTGTTCTGCACATGTCCCACACCTGTTCTGCACGTTTCACACCTGTTCTGCACATGTTGCACACCTGTTCTGCACGTTTCACACCTGTTCTGCACATTTCACACCTGTTCTGCACATGTCGCACACCTGTTCTTCATATTTCACACCTGTTCTGCACGTTTCACACCTGTTCTGCACATTTCACACCTGTTCTGCACATGTCGCACACCTGTTCTTCATATTTCACACCTGTTCTTCATATTTCACACTTGTTCTTCACATGTCCCACACCTGTTCTGCACATGTGGCACACCTGTTCTGCACGTTTCACACCTGTTTTGCACATTTCACACCTGTTCTGCACGTTCCACACCTCTTCTACACGTTTCATACCTGTTCTTCACATGTCCCACACCTGTTCTTCACATGTCCCACACCTGTTCTGCACATGTCGCACACCTGTTCTTCACATGTCCCACACCTGTTCTTCACATGTCCCACACCTGTTCTTCACATGTCCCACACCTGTTCTTCACATGTCCCACACCTGTTCTGCACATGTCGCACACCTGTTCTGCACATGTCGCACACCTGTTCTGCACATGTCGCACTTGTTCTTCACATGTCCCACACCTGTTCTGCACATGTCCCACACCTGTTCTTCACATGTCGCACACCTGTTCTGCACGTTTCACACCTGTTCTGCACGTTTCACACTTGTTCTTCACATGTCGCACACCTGTTCTTCACATGTCACACCTGTTCTGCACGTTTCACACTTGTTCTTCACATGTCCCACACCTGTTCTGCACATGTCCCACACCTGTTCTGCACGTTTCACACTTGTTCTTCACATGTCGCACACCTGTTCTTCACATGTCACACCTGTTCTGCACATGTCCCACACCTGTTCTGCACATGTCCCACACCTGTTCTTCACATGTCCCACACCTGTTCTGCACGTTTCACACCTGTTCTGTACGTTTCACACTTGTTCTTCACATGTCGCACACCTGTTCTTCACATGTCACACCTGTTCTGCACGTTTCACACTTGTTCTTCACATGTCCCACACCTGTTCTTCACATGTCCCACACCTGTTCTGCACATGTCGCACACCTGTTCTGCACATGTCGCACACCTGTTCTGCACATGTCGCACTTGTTCTTCACATGTCCCACACCTGTTCTGCACATGTCCCACACCTGTTCTTCACATGTCGCACACCTGTTCTGCACGTTTCACACCTGTTCTGCACGTTTCACACTTGTTCTTCACATGTCGCACACCTGTTCTTCACATGTCACACCTGTTCTGCACGTTTCACACTTGTTCTTCACATGTCCCACACCTGTTCTGCACATGTCCCACACCTGTTCTGCACGTTTCACACTTGTTCTTCACATGTCGCACACCTGTTCTTCACATGTCACACCTGTTCTGCACATGTCCCACACCTGTTCTGCACATGTCCCACACCTGTTCTTCACATGTCCCACACCTGTTCTGCACGTTTCACACCTGTTCTGTACGTTTCACACTTGTTCTTCACATGTCGCACACCTGTTCTTCACATGTCACACCTGTTCTGCACGTTTCACACTTGTTCTTCACATGTCCCACACCTGTTCTGCACGTTCCACACCTGTTCTGCACGTTTCACACCTGTTCTGCACGTTTCACACCTGTTCTTCACTTGTCGCACACCTGTTCTGCACGTTTCACACTTGTTCTTCACATGTCCCACACCTGTTCTGCACGTTCCACACCTGTTCTGCACGTTTCACACCTGTTCTGCACGTTTCACACTTGTTCTTCACATGTCCCACACCTGTTCTGCACATGTCCCACACCTGTTCTGCACGTTTCACACTTGTTCTTCACATGTCGCACACCTGTTCTGCACGTTTCACACCTGTTCTGCACGTTCCACACCTGTTCTGCACGTTCCACACCTGTTCATCACGTTTCACACCTGTTCATCACGTTTCACACCTGTTCTGCACGTTTCACACCTGTTCTGCACGTTCCACACCTCTTCTACACGTTCCACACCTGTTCTGCACGTTCCACACCTCTTCTACACGTTTCATACCTGTTCTTCACATGTCCCACACCTGTTCTGCACATGTCGCACACCTGTTCATCACGTTTCACACCTGTTCTGCACGTTTCACACCTGTTCCACATCTCCTTCACAGCTCAGCTACACATTGGCGCCACTTTCTGGCTCCTCTTTCTCATCCCTCCTTCATCTCTCTGTCTCCTCACACCTAGCCTTCACCTGTCCACACCTATTCATGTCCCTTCCGTATCTGTCCCACATCTTGCTCATGTGCACCATATGCGTCACTAAAGCTTCTCACACCTGTCCTCCCACATAATCCAACAGTAGGTGCATCCAGGTCCAAAGCAAACATCAATCTGCTCTTCATCTGCTCAGTTTATAAAGAGTAGATTAGCCTGAAGAACGTATTTGAAGAACCCAACAACCGCTAGAAATCCCTCTGAGCAATAATCTGACCGCAGCGTGACCGCCACCAGCTCAGCAGAGCGCAAAATGATTAACAGCCAAACGGGGAGAGAAACAGGACGGCAGTGTTCGCTGGTCACCAGCTTTCATCTCAGGCTGCTGTTTGTTGTAATAGAACAACAGAACATTCCTAGAACTGGATCTGCTGCTGCATGCAGGCCCGTCTGCTAAAGCATCCCGCCTCTCCTCAGGCTGATGTCCGTCCCTAGACACCTGGGCCTCACCGTGGCTGCAGGTAGGAAGGAAAACGGCCGCTCAGCGGCTCAGATGCCTGCAGCTTTCTGTTGCACATTTCTATTTGTCTGTCTTTTAACCGGGACAGCACACAGACACAGCCATTCAAACAGCAGCTGGTGTGCAGCCCGACCAGAACCCTGCAGAACAGGTCCGGTCTGGGACTTTCCACTGTGCAGCTGTAAGCTGCTTTGTGCCAGCTGAGCTGAAAGCTCTGAAATTCCTTCAGTCATGTTCTGCAGATTATCTTCCAGCTGAACTGGTCAGAGAGGGGCAGCAGTTGTATCCTGATCTGGTTCTGATCCAAGACTCCAGACATTCTGGAACTGTCAGCCCCTTTCGTTTCAGAGCTGCTTCCTTCCCTGTCTAGGTTCTAAAAAGCTCTTCTTGAGCTCTCAGGTGTGTGACGTTCCATGCAGTACCTGAACAGGTGGTGCTACAGCCCTGTCTCTGTGTTTCCATAGCAACTGGAGGAGAAGAGTGAGGATGAGGAGGATAAGGAGTGTCTGAGGCAGGCTATCACCGCGCTGCTCAACCTGCAGTCCAGCATGGAGAGGATCTGCTCCAGGAACCTGGCCAAGAGGAGGCTCAGGTAGGTGCACACCTGGGCTCACAACCCTACATGTCACACCTGGAGGTGTTCAGCGGGACTGCTTCAGAGAACATCTCCTACCTGCATTCCTCTCTGTGCCTTCCCGGGTTCTCCACCGTGAGCTCAGACAGAACCCGAGCAGAGGTCTTCTATGTTAGCCTTCATGTTATTTCCTCTTTGGTACGGTTGGATCAAAGCTTCTGCTAAACGCAGAAACAGAAGAAACATGAAACTATTGACTGAGCTGAAAACGCTGGAGGCCCATGATCAAACTGACATGTATGAACAAACTGAGTAGAGAACACGTGTGATCACACTAACAATAATTAGAGGCATGCCTATCGTATCGTTTTATTGGCATCGTGAAACATTTCTAAGGATAAAAATTTAGATTTATCACGAAAACAATAAATTCCAGTTAATGATTTCTGAAAACCCCCAAGCTGCGGGCGTGTAAAAATTCTGACCAATCCCTGACGTTTGGTCCGAAGAGCAGGGATTGGTCAGAGTTCTGGTTCTGTCCCTCAGGTTCTGGAGGAATCATCTTATCTACTGGTTGTCCCACATCCCATCATTCTGACACGCTCAGTGTGCGTGCCCCTTCCTTCCTAGTTTCTGCTTGCTGGCTGCGCACTTCTAGTGTTTATGTATCCAGTTAGCTTAGCAGTTAGCTTAGCAGCTAGCTTAGCAGCTAGCTCTGGTGTTAGCCGTTCATTGTAGCTCCGCTGCTCTCACCGTAGACTTTGAACATGGCTGAGAGTCACAAGAAGTGAACCGTGTTCGTGTTTATGAGGAGAAGAGGAAGGCCTCAGTAGAAAGAAATGAGGATTTAGGAGATTTATTTTCACACAATCCCCCTGAAGAGCGGACCATCAGGTAAGACGGTCTAACGCAGCTATTCAAAAAGGGACTTTGGGAAACTTCCGGAAAAATCGCCAACCCTAGCTTTAGTCTAGACAGAGGTAGAGCTGGGTGCCATGTATCATGTGACAATCAAATGAGAAAATCAGAGTTCATGAGTGGTTCTGGTTAAAACCACATCAGTTGAGCGCTTTGGAATGATACTGGGTCATTCGGAACCAGCATCCCAGGCAGAACCTGAGAGTTGGTTCCAGTTGAGCAGAACTCAGTTACAGCTTCAGTGTGTGCAGCACAGCAGTCAGCGGGGCTCCTCCCATCCTCTGTTTCCCGTTGGATGAAAATAAACCAGGAGGTGGGGGCAGGGTGGCGCTGGTGTTGACAGGAAGTGGGCGGGGCTTCCCTGCAGCTTATTGTTCTCAGAGAGCTCAGGGGAGCAGAGAGGAGAACCTGGTGCTGAGGTCCATAAAGTTTCAGACTCTGATCACGGAGGAGACAAAGACCAGGAGGAGGAGGACAGATGGGCAGGTGGAGATGAGGACGTAGGTTGCTTCATGTTGTTTTCTGTGTGCTTGTTTGGGGGGGGGGGCGATGTTTGTTATCAGTTCCAATTAGTTCCTGGTCAGTCCTGTGCTGACCCTAGTCGGGAGTTAGACGTGGAGATCTGAAGTGTTTTTTATTTTTTTCCAGATCATTGAGTTTTTTTAACAGTCCCGTCATGAGCTCTAACCTTTAACTGAAGCCTGTAGAGTCTGAGGTGGGTCCTGGGTTCTGGTCACTTCTCTGAGGTGGGTCCTGGGTTCTGGTCACTTCTCTGAGGTGGGTCTTGGTCTCTGGTCACTTCTCTGAGGTGGGTCCTGGTCTCTGGTCACTTCTCTGAGGTGGGTCCTGGGTTCTGGTCACTTCTCTGAGGTGGGTCCTGGGTTCTGGTCACTTCTCTGAGGTGGGTCTTGGTCTCTGGTCACTTCTCTGAGGTGGGTCCTGGTCTCTGGTCACTTCTCTGAGGTGGGTCCTGGTCTCTGGTCACTTCTCTGAGGTGGGTCCTGGGTTCTGGTCACTTCTCTGAGCTTCCTGCTCTGAGCTTCCTGCTCTGACCTTGGACTGAACTCACTGGACGTCCATTCTGCTGAGATGTTCTCCTCTCTGCAGGATGATGGACCTCAGATGGTTTGGACCTTAGAACCCTCGTTAATGCTGTAAGGTCCCCCCCCCCCCAGTGTTGTTAACACTCCTGCTTTCATAGGATGCCCACTCTGATGAACATCAGTGGTTCTGATTGGTTAACTGATGCCATCGGCCCATGGTTGCCTGTCCCATCAAGGATCACAGGTGGAGATGCCCACATCAATCAATCAAACTTTATTTATAATTCAATTTGATTTTATTGCTATAGAGCCAATTCACAACTTGTCATCTCAAGGCTCTTTACTTAGTCAAATTCAATCAAATCCTCCAGATAAGTCAGCCTGCAAACAACCAATCAGAGCCAGCCGTTCCTCCTGGCTCTGATTGGTTGGTTCAGACCGGGAGCGGTGGATTTCTGCAGGTGGCAGCAGGGCCACTGGGAGGCGCCAGAGCAGCTGGATCTTTATGTTTTACTGTTTATGTTAAAAAAATACATTCATACAAGCTGGCTCCCTGGTTTAATTCAGAGCTGCGTTCCTTGAAGCACAATGTTAGGAAATTGGAGAGAAAATGGCGCTCTACACACCAAGAGGAATCCTACCTAATCTGGAGGGACAGTCTATTATTGTATAACAAGACCCTTCGCAGAGTTAGAGCAGCATATTTTTCATCATTAATTGAGGAGAATAAAAATAATCCTAGATTTCTCTTTAGTACAGTTGCCAAACTTACCCAGAGCCACAGCTCTGTTGATCCATCCATTCCCTTAGCTCTTAGCAGTAATGATTTTATGGGATTCTTCATAAATAAAATTGATTCCATTAAAAATAAAATAATTGGCATCCTCCCAAACATGATTACCTCGTCCTCAGTAAGTGAGGCAGCATTGGAGGAATCCTTAGAACCTGCGCAGTGTTTGAACTGTTTAGAAGCAGTAGAGCTTTCTGAGCTATCTAAAATTTTAGCTTCATCTAAACCTTCTACCTGTATGTTAGACCCAATCCCAACCAAGTTGTTTAAGGACATATTCCCTTTGATCAGTGGCACTATTTTAGACATGATTAATCTATCCTTAGTAAATGGATATGTACCACAGGCTTTTAAAGTAGCTGTTATTAAACCTTTACTTAAGAAACCATTTCTTGATCAAGATGAGTTAGTAAATTACAGACCTATATCTAATCTTCTTTTATCTAAAATTCTTGAGAAAGTAGTTGCTAATCAACTTTGTGAACATTTACAAAGTAATGACCTACTTGAGGAGTTTCAGTCAGGCTTCAGAGCTCATCATAGCACTGAAACAGCTCTGGTGAAGGTCACTAATGATATTCTACCCTGTCCCTCATCTTCTCATATCAGAGGATGAAGAGCAGCAGGGCTGATGCCGTTCTCTAGCTAGTCTGTTGTGGCGGTACCGATGAGCCAGCTCTAACCCTGCCGTCTCTCCTCCTCCTCAGTGAGTCGGCGTGCCGTTTCTACAGCCACCAGATGAAGGGTAAGCACCTCGCCATCCGGAAGATGAACGAGATCCAGAAGAACATCGATGGCTGGGAGGGGAAGGACATCGGCCAGTGCTGCAACGAGTTCATCATGGAGGGCACGCTGACCCGCGTTGGTGCCAAACACGAGCGCCACATCTTCCTGTTCGACGGACTCATGATCTGCTGCAAGTCCAACCACGGCCCACCGCGGCTGCCCGGCGCCGGCTCCACGGCCGAGTATCGGCTGAAGGAGAAGTTCTTAATGCGCAAAGTCCAGATCAACGACAAGGACGACAAGGAGGGCGAGTACCGGCACGCCTTCGAGATCATCCTGAAGGACGGGAACAGCGTGGTGTTTGCCGCCAAGTCGGCGGAGGAGAAGAACGGCTGGATGGCGGCGCTGATCTCGCTGCAGTACCGCAGCACGCTGGAGCGCATCCTGGACAAAGCGCTGCTGCAGGAGAAGGAGGAGCAGATGAAGCTGCCGTCGGCCGAGGAGTACCGCTTTGCAGAACCGGACTCGGAGGAGAACGTGGTGTTCGAGGAGAACATCCAGTCCAAGTCTGGCATCCCCATCATTAAAGCCGGAACGGTTCTGAAGCTGATCGAGAGGCTGACCTACCACATGTACGCAGGTGAGACATCACCTTAGGTTCTGTTTCCCCAGCAGAACCGGCTCACCAGCTCCTCGCTGAGGTCCAGCCTCCAGCAGGGAACCGGCTTCTCTCATCAGGTTCTGCTCACAGAAGCAAACGCGGGACCGTTAATCGCCCGCCGACATCTTAGATGGCGTCTAACGTTGGATAAGATGCTCAGCGCTCCGTCCTTCGACATTTTGACTCGTTACTCCACCAGTCAGCGACGGGCTTCACACGGTTCTAGATAATCTCCACATGGTTCCACCGCTTCAGCTTCCAGCTGCTGTGGTTGAAAAGTCATTTACTGCATTTATTCATTACAACTCTTTCTCCTCAGTTAATGTCACATTTTTACAGTTAATAGATTCGGTTCTTCAAACCGCATCATGAAACTAAATTGGTTAAATTCTGAGTTTCAGCCTCAGCTTGGTGTGCAGCAGTGATGATGAATGAATGAATGAATGAATGAATAAATGAATGAATAAATGAATGAATGAATGAATGAATGAATGAATGAATCTGCTCACCAGTAACATTGGTCAACTTTGCCTAAACACGTATCTACGCTAAGTTGACAGCTTATTGATAGAAACCAGCTTCTAAAGGCGTTTTAGGTGAAGATTATCAGACTTTAATCATTATGAGCGCATAGAATCGATATTTATCTCAAAGGTTTTTTATTTCACGGACCATTCTCTGCTCTTATAACGCCGGTCTGAGCCGCGCGCCTGAGGCCTGCGGCTCTTTTGGGTCTCAGAACATCAGCCGGTTCTGCTGCCCCGGGCCCGGTACCGGTACCGGCACATGGCCTCGTCCAGAACGCGGCTAACTGCTGTTAGTGCGCTCTGTGGCCGGGTCAGAGCTGGCGTTGTGACCGGAGGTGCTCTGGATCCGCCGCATGGTACCGCCCGCCACACCAAACTGGACTCTGGTTTCTGCCTATAAAACCCGCTTTGGAACAGCAGATTTTATCCAGACACCGTTTTTTAAAGGGTCTGGACCGATGGTATAGGTTTGGATTTACCCGGGTAGACGGAACCACTTCACCTGCAGTCCAGAACCGGTTTAGTTCTCCTCAGCAGAGAGCCTCTAGGGAGACCCAGAACCCAGCAGATAGAACCTCACAGTCCATGAAACAAACCTCTTTAGAACTGGTTGTTTAGGGTACCAGAAGCCCAGTTTGTCCACCCCCTGGTTCTGAAAGGCCAGCTGGGTGAGGGAGCTGGACTTAAGCCAGTTCTGCTGCTTAGAACCTGAACACTCTGTGTGCGTGGTTCTGGTCTCTGATGAGTTTCTGTCATGTCTCCACAGATCCAAACTTCGTCCGGACCTTCCTGACCACCTACAGGTCGTTCTGTAAACCTCGGGAGCTGCTGGACCTGCTCATGGAGAGGTGAGCTCACCTGTGGGCTCATGTAGGCCAATCACAACAGCTAAGTCATGTTAGATGGTGGAGAACTGGCGTGAAATGGACCAGTGAGTTCTGATGACCTAAACTGGACAACAGGGTGGAACTGGAACCGAGTCTTCAGGGCTCAGACCGATCCGGCTTCCTCCTGAGAGCGGTTCTGTTTATCCCTGGCCCGGCCGGGTCACTTCCCTTTAATGTCCTTCAGACTTCAGACTGGACAGCCGGTCGGCGTTTATTGTAAAGGGCAGAGTAACATAAGGACATATTAGCATATGGATATATAGGCATATGGATATATTAGCATATGGATATATTAGTATATGGGCATATTGACATAATGACATATTAGCATATGGATATATTAGCATATGGACATATTAGCATATGGATATAGCATATGGACATATTAGCACAAGGACATATTAACACAAGGACATATTAACACAAGGACATATTAGCATATGGATATAGCATATGGACATATTGACATAAGGACATATTAGCATATGGACATATTAACACAAGGACATATTAACACAATGACATATTAGCATATAGATATATTAGTATATGGACATATTAGTATATGGACAAGGCAAGGCAAGGCAAATTTATTTATATAGCACAATTCAGTACAAAGACAATGCAAAGTGCTTTACATGATTAAAATATAGCAAAATAAAACAGAATAAGAGCAAGTAGGAATAAAATATAGAAAGAAAATAGAACAAAAAAGTGGTGATTCAGTTAACTAGGACAGTTGAAGGCAATTTTAAACAAAGGGATAGATTAGCATAAGGACATATTAACACAAGGACATATTAGCATGTGGACATAACATAAGGACATATTAGCATATGGGTATATTAGCATATGGACATATTAGCATATGGACATATTAACACAAGGACATATAAACACAAGGACATATTAGCATATGGACATATTAGCATATGGACATAAGGACATATTAGCATATGGACATATTGACATGGACATATTAGCATATGGACATATTAGCATATGGATATATTAGCATATGGATATATTAGCATATGGATATATTAGCATATGGACATATTGGCATATGGACATATTAGCACATGGACATATTAGCATATGGATATATTAGTATATGGGCAGATTGACATAAGGACATATTAGCATATGGACATATTAACACAAGGACATATTGACATATGGACATATTGACATATGGACATATTAGCATATGGATATAGCATATGGACATATTGACACAAGGACATATTGACATATGGACATATTGACATATGGACATATTGACATATGGACATATTAATTCTGGGCCGTTTCGCCCGGCCCTGGTCCTGAGGACTAAAGGCCGGCCTGGACTGGCGTGGTCGGTGTGTCCCGGTTCCACAGAACCTGGTCCAGACTCAGGCCAGCTGACCTATGTTCCATGAGCAGCTGTCAGGTCCCTGAGCCTCATGGCGGGTGTTTGTTGTGGAGGAGGCAGTGAAACGGCGCCCCCTAGAGTCCCAGAACCTGATGGGTCCCAGGAAACGGTGACGCCTCCAAGGCATTAAAGGCCTTTAACAGTCTGCTAAAGGCCTTTCAGTCAGACTCAGAGCAGGAGTGGTGAAGAACGGTCTGCCCTCTTCGTGTTACCATAGTAACAGTAATGTGTATCTGCGGTATTAGAATGCAGTTCCATGAGGAACCAGAACCAGAATAAACTCTGGTTTCTGATCACTGACCTCTGACTGAACACAGACTCCAGGATGAAGTCGGCCTGGCTGCTAGCCGGCTCTGCAGCAGCTAGCGGCACGTTGCCATGGCAACCGATCAGGTGTTGCTGCTTTAATCAAACGAGTCCAGCCTGAATCCAGGTGATGAGGAACAGCCGCCGTGTTGCTTTGAGCAACAGGCCTGAGGTCCAGGAAGGTCCAGATCAGCTGCAGTTTGTTTTGCACTGCGGTCGGTGTGCCCGTCCTCCTCAGGACCGGTTCTAGTGGCGTTACCTCCAGGTTCCACCTGAGAATAATCATCAACGTCACGATAACTTTGTTAGTTAGCAAATGTCTCAAAACGCTGATAAATCCCGCCCTGATGCGTCTCAATAATCAGGTCAGAATAAAAAAAGGTCCTCTAGATGGTTGTGCTCCTCCAGGAGGCTCCTTCAGTCTGAGCAGCTGCAGGTAAACCAGCAGAACTATCAGAACCATCAGAACTATCAGAACCATCAGAACCGTCAGTGGGTCAGTGGAACCGTCAGAACCGTCAGTGGAACCAGCAGAACCGTCAGAACCGTCAGTGGAACCATCAGAACCGTCAGTGGGTTTAATGGTGATTCACCTGAGCAGCAGAGGAGAGCGACGCTCTCAGCACCTTCAGCAAAGACGAGAACGTCATCATCCTCCCAGCAGGTGGAGGAAGGTGCTCTGACCCGCCACTCCACTCTAAGCACATGGAGGTCCATCCTCCTAGAACCAGTCCAGGTCAGAACCAATGAGCCACCATCAGTGTCCTGGTGGTTAGAAGCTGCTGCTTGGTGTGAGTGGAGGACTTGGTCTCCTGAACCATGATGAGATGCTGATGTAATCTCTCTGGAACGTGATGGAGAACCGAGCTGTAAACTCTGAGGAGATGAAGCTCCATCCTCCTCCTCTGATCACTGATGGCTTTGCTCTTTGGACCAAGATGGCTTCTCTCTAACACGTGTTGGTCTGAAGGGTCAGGGTGGGTTCTGGAAGAGCAGATTCTAGAAGTCCGTCACATGACTGAGGTGCTGAAGCTGTGCTCTGACGTCAGAGGTCCACCACCCAGCTGGGAGCGCTGACTGCTGTGTGGACGAGCGGGACCTCTCAGGGAGTCCAGTGGGACCGGGGGGGGGGGGCATATCTGGTTCTGGAACTGTGCACACAGCAGTTTGTGCTGAGTAAGGATTTAAAGCTGCAGATCTGCTGGTTTCTGAGACCCGTGTCTGTTTCAGGTTTGAAATCCCCGAGCCAAGGTCGCCTGATGCGGATCCGATGGAGGGAGGAGAGCAGCTTCTCAGCGCCGACCTGAAACGTTTCCGGAAAGAGTTTGTCCAGCCGGTCCAGCTCAGGTAGAGAGCGCCTCCTGCTGGAGGAAGCAGACGTCAGCATGCAGCAGTTACCTGTGAGCTCTCCTCAGGTGTGTGACCTCTCTCTGACCCTGCAGGGTTCTGAATGTGTGCCGCCACTGGGTGGAGCATCACTTCTATGACTTTGAACGAGACCCTCAGCTGCTGAGTCGACTGGAGGAGTTCATTGCTTCAGTCAGAGGTTGGTACCGCTCCACTGGTACCGGCATGCATGAACAGCAGCTGAACACTGCTGACCCGTCTGTCTGTGGAGACATGTCTGTTACAGGTTCATTCAGTTCAGCTTTATTTCTATAGCTCTAATTAACATCATCTCATCTGAAGACTCTTTCTAAAGTCAGACTCCATCAGATCCTCCAGGTTGGTGAGAAAGTTTCCTCTCTAAGGAAACCCAGCAGGTTGCATCAAGTCTCTCCAAGCAGCATTCACTCCTCCTGAAAGAGCGTAGAGCCACAGTGGACAGTCGTCTGCATTGTTGATGGCTTTGCAGCAATCCCTCATACTGAGCATGCATGAAGCGACAGTGGAGAGGAAAACTCCCCTTTAACAGGGAGGAGAACCTCCAGCAGAACCAGAACCAGGCTCAGTGTGAACGCTCATCTGCCTCCACCCACTGGGGCTTAGAGAAGACAGAGCAGAGACACAGAAAGCTCAGAAGCTCACATTGACCCAGGAGTACTTTCTATGTTAGAGTAGACAGAGCAGAGACACAGAAAGCACAGAAGCTCACATTGACCCAGGAGTACTTTCTAAGTTAGAGAAGACAGAGCAGAGACACAGAAAGCACAGAAGCTCACATTGACCCAGGAGTACTTTCTATGTTAGAGAAAACAGAGCAGAGACACAGAAAGCACAGAAGCTCACATTGACCCAGGAGTACTTTCTATGTTAGAGTAGACAGAGCAGAGACACAGAAAGCACAGAAGCTCACATTGACCCAGGAGTACTTTCTATGTTAGAGAAAACAGAGCAGAGACACAGAAAGCTCAGAAGCTCACATTGACCCATGAGTACTTTCTATGGTAGATGGTAATAGAGGATGATCTGCCTCCCCTGATGATGTCACAGCTAACAGAACACCAGACCAGGTGTACCTTCTATGAAGAGAAAAATGAGAGAGACCGGCTCGCTCCTGGCAGCTGCTTCACGGGTCCTGGGCCCCCATGGCAGTGTCCGGGTCCCCCTGGGGGGCGCGCCGTCCCTGGGGCTCTTAGCTGGATCCGCTCCAGCGTAGCTGGCTGCAAGGAGAGTCCGGGCTCGTCCCCACGGCTCCAGGGGGCTTCGGCATTGTGGCGTTTCCGTCTCTCCTCTTCCCTGGGATGGGGCGGGTGGGGGGGGGGGGGGGCAGCTTCCCCTGTGTTGGCCCTAACTAACCCTTTGCTCTGGGGTCCCTTTCGGACATCTGGGGTTCTGGTTCCCCAGCGTCTGCCTCGGGGCTCTGGGGGTCTTTGGTTCCTCACAGCCACTGCTGAACATTTTCCTCATGGATAAACCTCAGAGACACAAGTTCACTCTGACCAACACCTGCAGGTGGATCCAGGTGCTACAGACTCACCTCTATCCAGAAAACCCCTGTTATTATCCTCAGCTGTCACTTTCTACATGTCGTATTAATTAATTCTGTTATTATCTCCAGCTGTCACTTTCTACATGTCGTATTAATTAATCCTGTTATTATCTTCAGCTGTCACTTTCTACATGTCGTATTAATTAATCCTGTTATTATCTCCAGCTGTCACTTTCTACATGTCGTATTAATTAATCCTGTATATTCTTCAGTGATGGTATCAAGGTGTTGGTTGTTCCTGTAATACTTTATCAGCTGGTTCTGCTGTTCTTTATATCTCTCTCTGCAGGTGTAGAAGCAGACTCAGAGGATGTTCTATCACTCTCTCCCTTTCCTCTCCTCTTTCTTGCAACTTTTCTCCCTTTTAGCATTTTCATCTGTTTCTCTCCTTTTTTCCTCTCCTATCTTCCTGTTTCTGTGTCCATAGAACATGAAATAGTCCCAGCATAAATTATATTAAAGCTCCTTGCATGTATAGATCAAGCGGAGCTCCAAAGCAGTAAGACTCCACTGGTGAAGGTAAACCTGTGTGGCTCTTCTTGGTATCAACACAAGAATCCTTAGTGCTGCCAGACAGGACTCAGGAAAAAGGGTCTTAATTGCATCTAATAAGCCGTGCAGATCCTGAGATGACCTGACATCTTCTTGCTGCTGCGCAGACACTCCACAGATCCTGATCCTGCTCTGAGCTCTGATTAGCTGCAGCAGCAGTTAACCAGCTGTGAGTTACTGGGATCCGCTGCAGGAACACCTGGTTGCTCCTCAGCCTCGTTGAGACTGAGACGTCTGCCTTTGGCGTCAGTGTGGCTGGTTGAACTGTCCCTTTAAGACACCTTTACCTTCCTGGTTCACCTGGAGCCAGCAGACAGCGCCCCCTGCTGGCTCCTGGTGGATGTGTGTTGGTGAGGGTTACCTAAGCTAACCTGCTGCTGGAACCTGGTTCTTCTCTGGATCAGATCCAGTTGATGTCGTTTCTCATTGCAGGTAAGGCCATGAGGAAGTGGGTGGAGTCCATCACCAAGATCATCCAGAGGAAGAAGCAGGTCCAGGTGAGCCTGCCCAATCACAGCATCACCTTCCAGAGCTCGCCGCCTGCCATCGAATGGCACATCTGTAAACAAGGAAACACCGAGCAGTTCGACCTCATGACTCTCCATCCCATCGAGATCGCCCGCCAGCTTACTCTGCTCGAGTCTGAATTCTATAGGTAAGGTCTGCTGTCTGCTGGGCGCACCTGTCTGCTGGGCGCACCTGTCTGCTGGGCGCACCTGTCTGCTGGGCGCACCTGTCTGACCTCTGACCTGGGCCCGCAGGGCGGTGCAGCCGTCGGAGCTGGTCGGCAGCGTCTGGACCAAGGAGGACAAAGAGCTGCACTCTCCCAACCTGCTGAGGATGATCCGCCACACCACCAACCTGACGCTGTGGTTTGAGAAGTAAGAGCCGTGACCTCAGCAGGCAGGTAGCTGCCGGCGCCGCCCGCTCAGGTGTGCTCTCTCTGCAGGTGCATCGTGGAAACGGAGAACCTGGAGGAGAGAGTCGCTGTCGTTTCCCGCATCATCGAGATCTTGCAAGTTTTCCAAGAACTCAATAACTTCAATGGCGTTCTGGAGGTGGTCAGCGCCATGAACTCCTCACCTGTCTACAGACTGGACCACACCTTTGAGGTAACCCCGTGTTCTGCATGCAGCTTCATGCTGCAGGTCCACACCGTTCTGCTGGGACTGTAAGGGCAGCCGGGTTGCAAGTCCAGCTTCCTCCTGCCACATGTTGAAGTGCTCCTGGGCAAGGCACTGTCCACCGGTCTGCGTCTTGGTGCGCTCTGATTGGTCGACCGACTAGAAAAGCTCCATGTGGCATTAGATGGTTCTGTCAGCTGAAAATGTGTGGAACCCGCGCCGACCTGCAGGGGGCGCTGTTGCTTTGTGTTACGAGCCCCAATAAAAACAATGAGTTTCTCTGCGTGAAGCAGAACACCTGCAGGAGGAGAACCTTTCCCCTCACCTGACACACACCTGACACACACCTGGACCCGGGTAGCTCCCTGACTGCTGCTGTTCTGGTGGAGAAACGTCAATGTTCTGGTGATCTGAGGTCCATCAGAACCAGCACTGAGGTTCTGAGGTCCATCAGAACCAGCACTGAGGTTCTGAGGTCCAACAGAACCAGCACTGAGGTCCAACAGAACCAGCACTGAGATTCTGAGGTCCATCAGAACCAGCACTGAGGTTCTGAGGTCCAACAGAACCAGCACTGAGGTCCACCAGAACCAGCACTGACGTTCTGAGGTCCATCAGAACCAGCACTGAGGTTCTGAGGTCCACCAGAACCAGCACTGAGGTCCACCAGAACCAGCACTGACGTTCTGAGGTCCATCAGAACCAGCACTGAGGTTCTGAGGTCCACCAGAACCAGCACCTTGATCAGGGCGGTCTCTGTACTGTGGTGAGGAAACCTGACTGGAAAACATCAAAGCGGCTGGTCGTTGTTAAGAAGGTGTTTAATTGTTGAAACTCAACTTTTTCAATAATCTTACTGATAAAGGAGGTTTGAGATGGGCCTGAAGTTCTGGAGGAGAACTTTGTCTAAATTGTTCTTTTTCAGCAGTGGTTTGATAATTGCTGTTTTTAGGGACTGGAGGAAAACTCCTGACAGAAGGGACGTGTTTATTATCTGAGTCAGATCAGACGCTATGACAGGCAGAACGTTCTTAAGGAACGCTGTAGATCCCTGCAGCGCCCCCTTGTGGCTGTCGCTTAATGCATGCTCAGTATGAGGGATTGCTGCAAAGCCATCAACAATGCAGACGACTGTCCACTGTGGCTCTACGCTCTTTCAGGAGGAGTGAATGCTGCTTGGAGAGACTTGATGCAATCATCTGGTTCCCTTATATAGGACATTTTTGACCAATCTGTATAATATGATTGATTTTAACTTTGTAAAGTGCCTCGAGATGACATGTTTCATGAATTGGGGCTATATAAATAAAATTGAAAATTGAATAGAATAGAATTGAACTACAGCTTCAGAACAAATATCTGACATTGTGTCTGATCTCTGAGATAATCTGTGAACCAGGCAACAGCTTGGTCTCACGTCAAAGTCCATCAACTTGAGTTGAGTCAGTTTTCTGGAACACATAACTTTATATTCAGTGAGATGAAACGCAGAGCAGCAGCAGGATGAGGGAAACAGCAGCCAGAGGGTCACTTCCTGAAATCTTTTCACATCGAAACATTTCTTCCTGCTGCTCCTGGATCTGTCGGGTCTTATTGGGCTTCAGGCGTTTGTTGAGTTTTCGTCTGTTCTAACAAAGTAAATTCTCACTTCAGATCACAGTTATTGTTTTTAGTTCTTGGTGTCCTTTAATGCCCCTCTGTCCTGTTTTAAGTCTTATTTGTGTATTCACTAACCGTCCCGGCTGCTGGTTGGCAGCCATTCTCTGCTGATGTCTAGTTGCTCTTGTTTCAGCTCTACTGTCAGTGGTTCTGTTCGCCTGATGGTCAGAACCACGTGACGCGGTACTGATACGGTGCAAATATGCTTCTGTTCGCAGCAAATCCCGAGTCGCCAGAGAAAGATCCTGGAAGAAGCTCATGAGCTGAGTGAAGATCACTACAAGAAGTATTTGGCTAAGCTTCGCTCCATCAACCCTCCCTGTGTCCCGTTCTTTGGTACAACCTGACCTTCACCTGCCGGTACCGGTACCAGCAGAACCCGCTCTAACAGGTGTGTTTGTGCTGCAGGAATCTATCTGACCAACATCCTGAAGACAGAGGAGGGAAACCCCGACTTCCTGCGCAGACACGGCAAAGAACTGATCAACTTCAGCAAGAGGCGGAAAGTTGCAGAGATCACGGGAGAAATCCAACAGTACCAGAACCAGCCGTACTGCCTGAGCGTTGAGGCCGACATCAGGGTCCGTCTCCGCCGGTACCACCTCCTGGGCTTAGAAGCTGTGGGTTCTAAGCGTCTTTAAAGCTGCTTCTGTTGTGTTTGTGAAGCAGAAGTTCTTCGAGAACCTGAACCCGATGGAGGACATGTCGGAGAAGGACTTCGCTGATCATCTCTTTAACAAGTCTTTGGAGATCGAACCTCGAAACACGCGGTCATTGCCTCGTTTTGTAAGTGTTGCTGCGCTAACCGCTTGTCATAACCGGTTAAATTGTCGCGTAACACTTCGTCTTTCCTGGTCCAGGTGAAGAAGTACACCTGTCCTCTGAAGTCTCCGGGGATCCGACCCACATCCGCCAGGCTCGGCACCGTGAGACACCCCACACCTCTGCAGAACGAGCCCAGGAAGATCAGCTACAACCGGGTGACAGACAGCGAGTCCGAAGGGGGTGCCGTCTCTGCTCCAAACTCCCCCCGTACGCCGCTGACTCCACCCCCAGCCTCCGCCGCGTCCAGCTCCACTGATGTAGGCAGCGTGTTTGACTCGCCTCAGGGTCCCAGCAGCCCTTTCCATTCAAGTAAGACCTGCTCACCGAGAACACTAACCCGCCTGGACCCCGCCCACATAGTGTATCTCTGTCTTCAGACTCTAACTCCACCCACAGACTAAACCCTTTGTACTGGAACCCCACCCACAGTTTAACCCCGCCTACTCAGTAGTACCCTGACTGTAACCCTACCCCCAGACTCCGCCCTCACAATACAGTACCGCCCCCTGACTAGCTAGCACAGCATGGAGCTCCGCCCCAGACTACCTAGCACAGCATGGAGCCCCGCCCCCAGACTACCTAGCACAGCATGGAGCCCCGCCCCCTGACTAGATAGCACAGCATGGAGCCCCGCCCCCAGACTACCTAGCACAGCATGGAGCCCCGCCCCCTGACTAGCTAGCACAGCATGGAGCCCCGCCCCCAGACTAGCTAGCACAGCATGGAGCTCCGCCCCCAGACTAGCTAGCACAGCATGGAGCCCCACCCCCTGACTAGCTAGCACAGCATGGAGCTCCGCCCCCAGACTAGCTAGCACAGCATGGAGCCCCACCCCCTGACTAGCTAGCACAGCATGGAGCCCCGCCCCCTGACTAGCTAGCACAGCATGGAGCCCCACCCCCTGACTACCTAGCACAGCATGGAGCTCCGCCCCCAGACTAGCTAGCACAGCATGGAGCTCCGCCCCCAGACTAGCTAGCACAGCATGGAGCTCCGCCCCCAGACTAGCTAGCACAGCATGGAGCCCCACCCCCTGACTAGCTAGCACAGCATGGAGCCCCGCCCCCAGACTAGATAGCACAGCATGGAGCCCCGCCCCCAGACTACCTAGCACAGCATGGAGCCCCGCCCCCTGACTAGCTAGCACAGCATGGAGCTCCGCCCCCAGACTAGCTAGCACAGCATGGAGCTCCGCCCCCAGACTAGCTAGCACAGCATGGAGCCCCGCCCCCTGACTAGATAGCACAGCATGGAGCCCCGCCCCCAGACTACCTAGCACAGCATGGAGCCCCGCCCCCTGACTAGCTAGCACAGCATGGAGCTCCGCCCCCAGACTAGCTAGCACAGCATGGAGCTCCGCCCCCAGACTAGCTAGCACAGCATGGAGCCCCACCCCCTGACTAGCTAGCACAGCATGGAGCCCCGCCCCCAGACTAGCTAGCACAGCATGGAGCTCCGCCCCCTGACTAGCTAGCACAGCATGTAGCCCCGCCCCCTGACTAGCTAGCACAGCATGGAGCCCCGCCCCCAGACTGTAGCCCTACCCACACGCTATCTAGCAGGAACCAACCTTTCCGTCAAACATCATCCACACACTGAATGTTTGCTGGAACCTTCAGCTGCTGCTGGGTTTTACCACCGACCCACACAGCGACCCTGATTAGCAGTAGTGGGCACAGTGGCGCTAATCCCAAAACAGATCGTTGTGGTGCTAACTTTTTGCTCGTCTTATTATTGTTCATACTAAGTTTAGAAACTGTTTGTGGACCGGTTAGCATCCGCTTTATTGGGTTTCGATTCCAATAAAGAAGTACGATAACAACGTTTAAGATATTCGTCTGCTGTTTACGTCACAGTCCTGGTTCTCTCCACACCTCCACACAGACTTCTCTAAGTCTGAACGGAGAAAGCTGTAACCAAACTTTCTGGGTTCGTTACCTACACCGGATTAGGTGGAAGGAGACTCGGAGCCGGGCTTTTGGGTGGCTGCATGGTTCAGTTGGACTCTTAATTTTCCAACATTTACAAAACACCGACTGGCTTAATGCCCCCCCTATGGCAATCCTTGAGGGACATTTAACATGCATGTCTAGGATAGGAAAACCTGTTTCCATGCGGCAATGATGAAGCCGATTTATATTTATGCTTTTAAATTCATAAATAGAGCACTTTGAATGTTTGATGTTAGTCATGAAACACTCAGACTGTGTTCCAGGCTTCCAGCAGTGTTGCCAGGTCTGCTTGTCAGCCACTTGGCCTTTTTTCTTTAATACTGTTTACAAGGTAGAGGTAATAGAGCAAGTTGCTTGTTTCTCCCGCACTAACTGGCAACACTGGCTTCCAGCCCATACTCTGTTTTTTCTAAATGCTGCTGTCTGGACCCAGAGGCATAGAATATTCTTCTCAAATGCTTCTTCTGCCGTGTAAAAGTTAAAGTTCAAAAGTTATTTATCCCGAACTAAACTGTCCCCTCTAAAGTGCAGGGCTGCTCGTTAGTCATGTGTCGACAGACTGACCTCTGTAGGCTAGCGGCTAGCGTTAGCTTCCTCAGATTTCCATATTTATCATCGGTTTAGTGGTGGTGAAGCTAACATGTTCGTTTGCGGAATCTGAGTTTGTGAAGCTAACTTTCTGGCTAGCTGTGCCCACCACTGGCAGGTTAACGCCTCCTGCTGCGCTCGGTCATCTCAAGTAATCTCCTGTGGTCCACAACCTTCATCTCAGAAGCAGTTTACAGCGCTGGACCCGGCTGGTGCTGTTGCTCCTCTGACCTGTTTGTTCTGTTCACCCTGCAGCCTGCGACAGCATATTTGCTGTTATCTCTCTGCCTCGCGGCCCACGTTAGTATTACCCTCCAGACGTCCGTCATCACATTTCACCAGCAGTCCTGGGACCGGCCAGTGCTGGGTGGGGAAGCTTTGGGCCGCATACGGACTGGGGGGGGGGGGGGGCGGTGTTTATATGCAGCAGAAACCAGATATTTACATGCAGGAAACAAAGAGACAGTCATTGGATTTCACAGTCTGACACTGATCTGACGTTACGGTCGACGTCTGTCCCTGAGGATCAGTAGAGAAGTCATCTGGCGGTGGGAAGGTTGTGGGTTTGATTCCAGCTCCCCCATATTTAACCTAGCGGTCTGCATCGGTGTGTGAATGTGCGTGACTGGGTGAATGTGGCTCTGGTGTAAAGCGCTGTGATTGGTCGGTGTGACTAGAAACGCTCTGGATAAGCGCTGAATCAGAATCCTGTTTTGTGCCATTAGGACAAACTTAATCCTCTCCGTTGGTCAAATGTCAGAATGAGAGATTTTATGATTACTTTCCAAGTTTCCATCCATATCCTCAGAATTTGGCAGAATTAAATTAAAGTTCTCTGATTTGGGTCGAATGTTCTTGGTTTCTTTCAAAAATCTGTCAGTATAGTTTGCATGAATTTTGACCCATTCTGCTGACAAACTGTCAGAACTGGGTCAGGTGAGTAGGCTCCGCCCACTAATGTTCTCTGGTGCTGAGAGCAGAACTTTGTGATGGACCTTGCAGAACATGGACTTTGTTGTCCTTCAGTTGCTGCGTAGCTAACCTGGAGGGTTAGGGTTGATGTCCTCAGATGTCTCTAATTTGTGAAGCGATCCAGTTCTTCCTGCAGCAGAACATGAAGCCGCCACCCCGTACTCCACAGTTAGTGGTGTTCTCAGGTTCCACGGTTCCTTCTTTTTCCTCCAACATAGCGATAGTTGTTTTGTCCCAACACTTCAGTTTGGTTTCATCAGCCCAGAGGACATGTCTCCTTTCAAGCCGCCCTCAGGTGTGCCTCTCTTTAACTCACATGTTGATCGCAGGTTATCTTTGATGCCAACAACGGCCGTCCTAGAACCCGTCTCACAGTCCACCCTAAGACTGCAGATTCAGAGCCACGACCAAAACGCCACAACTTTCCTCCAGGTGTCGCCTTCATCTGCGACGGCGGAGGATTAATGTTTACAAACTTCAGAAAATTCTCTCCCATTATTCTGTCCATAACTTTGGTTACCTCTGTGTAAACATCTGCTTTCAGCTGGAGAAATCCTTAAAAACAGTTCTATAAATGATTAAAGCCTGAAATAATTGGACCATAGATTGTGCTGACAGAACCTGAGATTGTCCTGATTATCCGTCCTGTGAGTTTAGAGGGACGGTTCCCCATCAGGTCTCACTGGGATCATTAGAATAACCGTGGTTCAGACTGAAGAACTGCACACCCAGCACTGACCTGTCTCACCTCGTTAACATCTGTCTGCATGGAAACCATCAGCTCACTGTCTGTGGTGTTCTCAATTAATGACACATTTTATATCTTTAAATTCCATAAATGAGTCCCATTATCTCTGGGTCATCTGGTTGTATGAATAAGACCTGCCTCAGTGTTCTGTTAGGAAGGCTGGGGATCCTTCCACTGACCAACAACCACCGGTTCCCCATGTTTACCTTGTCATTCAACAGAAACTATCAATTGCAATCAGTGCAAAACAGTCTCAGTAGAACCAGCTCCAAAACGTGAAATATTAACTCTACATGACAGTAACAGAGACCTCCCAGAAACCTAGCAACGTTCTTCTTGAGAACACTCCTAGAATACTGTTCCTCTGTTCCGTGTTCTTCTTTTTGTCATTTTTGATCAATTTTAAACCACCGCAGTTTTTCAGAGGAATAACAGTCCATTACTTGCCCTGGAGGCCCTCCTGTCCTTCCAGTTCCAAGGCTGGAGAACCTCCAGCCTTGGAACTCATCAGAACCCAGACAGCAGTTGGGCGTCCTTTAAATCATTCTCTCATCTGAAACTCATTGAACCCATTAACTTTTAACGAGTCCTGTTTTGTGTTCTGTCAGCCATAACTAGGACCTCTGTATATGGTTCTAACATGGGTTCTGTGTTCTTGCTTTTCTCAGGGTCCTCCTCCGTCTCCTCCATGGTGAGTTTCACTCGGGCTTCAGAGGATACGCCTGTTCCCCCTCCAGTTCCTCCACGCAGAAGACCAGAATCAGCCCCTTCTGAGTCCTCCCCTTCCAAGGTACCCAGTAGGCAACCTAACCGATTAGCAGCTCAACCAGTTAGCAACCCAACCAGTTAGTAACATAACTAGTTAACATCCCAACCAGCTATCATCCGACCATTTAGCAACAGAAACAGTTAGGAACACAACCTGTTAGCATCCCAACAGGTTGGCAAGACAACCATTTAGTAGCACAACCCATTAAAAACTCAACTGGTTACCAACCCAACCAATTACATCCCAACCAGTTAGCAAACCAACCAATTAGCATCCCAATGGGTTAGTAACATAACTAGTTAACATCCCAACCAGTTAGCAAACCAACCAGTTAGCAAACCAACCAGTTAGCATCCCAACCGGTTAGTAACATAACTAGTTAACATCCCAACCAGTTGGCAAACCAACCAGTTAACATCCCAACGGGTTAGTAACATTACCAGTTAACATCCCAACTAGTTAGCAAACCAACCAGTTAGCATCCCAACGGGTTAGTAACATAACTAGTTAACATCCCAACCAGTTAGCAAACCAACCAGTTAGCATCCCAACAGGTTAGTAACATAACTTGTTAACATCCCAACCAGTTAGCAAACCAACCAGTTAGCAAACCAACCAGTTAGCATCCCAACCGGTTAGTAACATAACTACTTAACATCCCAACCAGTTGGCAAACCAACCAGTTAACATCCAAACGGGTTAGTAACATTACCAGTTAATATCCCAACTAGTTAGCAAACCAACCAGTTAGCATCCCAACGGGTTAGTAACATAACTAGCTGACATCCCAAACAGTTAGCAAACCAACCAGTTAGCAAACCAACCAGTTAGCATCCCAACCGGTTAGTAACATAACTAGTTAACATCCCAACCAGTTAGCAAACCAAACAGTTGGCAAACCAACCATTTAGCATCCCAACGGGTTAGTAATATAACTAGTTAACATCCCAACCAGTTAGCAAACCAACCAGTTGGTATCCCAACGGGTTAGTAACATAACTAGTTAACATCCCAAACAGTTAGCAAACCAACCAGTTGGCATCCCAACGGGTTAGTAACATAACTAGCTAACATCCCAACTAGTTAGCAAACCAACCAGTTAGCATCCCAACGGGTTAGTAACATAACTAGTTAACATCCCAACCAGTTAGAAAACCAACCAGTTGGCAAACCAACCAGTTAGCATCCCAACGGGTTAGTAACATAGTTAACATACCAACCAGTTGGCAAACCAACCAGTTGGCATCCCAACGGGTTAGTAACATAACTAGTTAACATCCCAACCAGTTAGCAAACCAACCAGTTGGCAAACCAATCAGTTAGCATCCCAACGGGTTAGTAACATAACTAGTTAACAACACAACCAGTTAGCAAACCAACCAGTTGGCAAACCAACCAGTTAGCATCCCAAAGGGTTAGTAACATAACTAGTTAACATCCCAACGGGTTAGTAATATAACCAGTTAACATCCCAACTAATTAGCAAACCAACCAGTTAGCATCCCAACGGGTTAGTAACATAACTAGTTAACATCCCAACCAGTTAGCAAACCAACCAGTTAGCATCCCAACGGGTTAGTAACATAACTAGTTAACATCCCAACCAGTTAGCAAACCAACCAGTTAGCATCCCAACGGGTTAGTAACATAACTAGTTAACATCCCAACCAGTTAGCAAACCAACCAGTTAGCATCCCATCGGGTTAGTAACATAACTAGCTAACATCCCAACCAGTTAGCAAACCAACCAGTTAGCAAACCAACCAGTTAGCATCCCAACTGGTTAGTAACATAACTAGTTAACATCCCAACCAGTTGGCAAACCAACCAGTTGGCATCCCAACGGGTTAGTAACATAACTAGTTAACATCCCAACCAGTTAGCAAACCAACCAGTTAGCATCCCAACGGGTTAGTAACATAACTAGCTAACATCCCAACCAGTTAGCAAACCAACCAGTTAGCAAACCAACCAGTTAGCATCCCAACCGGTTAGTAACATAACTAGTTAACATCCCAATCAGTAGGCAAACCAACCAGTTGGTATCCCAACGGGTTAGTAACATAACTAGTTAACATCCCAAACAGTTAGCAAACCAACCAGTTGGCATCCCAACGGGTTAGTAACATAACTAGCTAACATCCCAACTAGTTAGCAAACCAACCAGTTAGCATCCCAACGGGTTAGTAACATAACTAGTTAACATCCCAACCAGTTAGAAAACCAACCAGTTGGCAAACCAACCAGTTAGCATCCCAACGGGTTAGTAACATAGTTAACATACCAACCAGTTGGCATCCCAACGGGTTAGTAACATAACTAGTTAACATCACAACCAGTTAGCAAACCAACCAGTTGGCAAACCAACCAGTTAGCATCCCAAAGGGTTAGTAACATAACTAGTTAACATCCCAACGGGTTAGTAATATAACCAGTTAACATCCCAACTAGTTAGCAAACCAACCAGTTAGCATCCCAACGGGTTAGTAACATAACTAGTTAACATCCCAACCAGTTAGCAAACCAACCAGTTAGCATCCCAACGGGTTAGTAACATAACTAGTTAACATCCCAACCAGTTAGCAAACCAACCAGTTAGCATCCCAACGGGTTAGTAACATAACTAGTTAACATCCCAACCAGTTAGCAAACCAACCAGTTGGCAAACCAACCAGTTAGCATACCAACGGGTTAGTAACATAACTAGTTAACATCCCAACCAGTTAACATCCCAACGGGTTAGTAACATAACTAGTTAACATCCCAACCAGTTAATATCCCAACCAGTTAGCACCCCAACGGGTTAGTAACATAACTAGTTGACATCCCAACCAGTTAACATCCCAACGGGTTAGTAACATAACTAGTTAACATCCCAACCAGTTAGCAAACCAACCAGTTAGCATCCCAATGGGTTAGTAACATAACTAGTTAACATCCCAACCAGTTAGCAAACCAACCAGTTAACATCCCAACGGGTTAGTAACATAACCAGTTAACATCCCAACCAGTTAGCAAACCAACCAGTTAGCATCCCAACGGGTTAGTAACATAACTAGTTAACATCCCAACCAGTTAGCAAACCAACCAATTAGCATCCCAATGGGTTAGTAACATAACTAGTTAACATCCCAACCAGTTAGCAAACCAACCAGTTAGCAAACCAACCAGTTAGCATCCCAACCGGTTAGTAACATAACTAGTTAACATCCCAACCAGTTGGCAAACCAACCAGTTAACATCCCAACGGGTTAGTAACATTACCAGTTAACATCCCAACTAGTTAGCAAACCAACCAGTTAGCATCCCAACGGGTTAGTAACATAACTAGTTAACATCCCAACCAGTTAGCAAACCAACCAGTTAGCATCCCAATGGGTTAGTAACATAACTTGTTAACATCCCAACCAGTTAGCAAACCAACCAGTTAGCAAACCAACCAGTTAGCATCCCAACCGGTTAGTAACATAACTACTTAACATCCCAACCAGTTGGCAAACCAACCAGTTAACATCCAAACGGGTTAGTAACATTACCAGTTAATATCCCAACTAGTTAGCAAACCAACCAGTTAGCATCCCAACGGGTTAGTAACATAACTAGCTGACATCCCAAACAGTTAGCAAACCAACCAGTTAGCAAACCAACCAGTTAGCATCCCAACCGGTTAGTAACATAACTAGTTAACATCCCAACCAGTTAGCAAACCAAACAGTTGGCAAACCAACCATTTAGCATCCCAACGGGTTAGTAATATGACTAGTTAACATCCCAACCAGTTAGCAAACCAAACAGTTGGCAAACCAACCAGTTAGCATCCCAACGGGTTAGTAACATAACTAGTTAACATCCCAACCAGTTAGCATCCCAACGGGTTAGTAACATAACTAGTTAACATCCCAACCAGTTAGCAAACCAACCAGTTGGCAAACCAATCAGTTAGCATCCCAACGGGTTAGTAACATAACTAGTTAACATCACAACCAGTTAGCAAACCAACCAGTTGGCAAACCAACCAGTTAGCATCCCAAAGGGTTAGTAACATAACTAGTTAACATCCCAACGGGTTAGTAATATAACCAGTTAACATCCCAACTAGTTAGCAAACCAACCAGTTAACATCCCAACGGGTTAGTAACATAACTAGTTAACATCCCAACCAGTTAGCAAACCAACCAGTTAGCATCCCAACAGGTTAGTAACATAACTAGTTAACATCCCAACCAGTTAGCAAACCAACCAGTTAGCATCCCATCGGGTTAGTAACATAACTAGCTAACATCCCAACCAGTTAGCAAACCAACCAGTTAGCAAACCAACCAGTTAGCATCCCAACTGGTTAGTAACATAACTAGTTAACATCCCAACCAGTTGGCAAACCAACCAGTTGGCATCCCAACGGGTTAGTAACATAACTAGTTAACATCCCAACCAGTTAGCAAACCAACCAGTTAGCATCCCAACGGGTTAGTAACATAACTAGCTAACATCCCAACCAGTTAGCAAACCAACCAGTTAGCAAACCAACCAGTTAGCAAACCAACCAGTTAGCATCCCAACCGGTTAGTAACATAACTAGTTAACATCCCAATCAGTTGGCAAACCAACCAGTTGGTATCCCAACGGGTTAGTAACATAACTAGTTAACATCCCAAACAGTTAGCAAACCAACCAGTTGGCATCCCAACGGGTTAGTAACATAACTAGCTAACATCCCAACTAGTTAGCAAACCAACCAGTTAGCATCCCAACGGGTTAGTAACATAACTAGTTAACATCCCAACCAGTTAGAAAACCAACCAGTTGGCAAACCAACCAGTTAGCATCCCAACGGGTTAGTAACATAGTTAACATACCAACCAGTTGGCAAACCAACCAGTTGGCATCCCAACGGGTTAGTAACATAACTAGTTAACATCCCAAACAGTTAGCAAACCAACCAGTTGGCATCCCAACGGGTTAGTAACATAACTAGCTAACATCCCAACTAGTTAGCAAACCAACCAGTTAGCATCCCAACGGGTTAGTAACATAACTAGTTAACATCCCAACCAGTTAGAAAACCAACCAGTTGGCAAACCAACCAGTTAGCATCCCAACGGGTTAGTAACATAGTTAACATACCAACCAGTTGGCAAACCAACCAGTTGGCATCCCAACGGGTTAGTAACATAACTAGTTAACATCACAACCAGTTAGCAAACCAACCAGTTGGCAAACCAACCAGTTAGCATCCCAAAGGGTTAGTAACATAACTAGTTAACATCCCAACGGGTTAGTAATATAACCAGTTAACATCCCAACTAGTTAGCAAACCAACCAGTTAGCATCCCAACGGGTTAGTAACATAACTAGTTAACATCCCAACCAGTTAGCAAACCAACCAGTTAGCATCCCAACGGGTTAGTAACATAACTAGTTAACATCCCAACCAGTTAGCAAACCAACCAGTTAGCATCCCAACGGGTTAGTAACATAACTAGTTAACATCCCAACCAGTTAGCAAACCAACCAGTTAGCATCCCAACGGGTTAGTAACATAACTAGTTAACATCCCAACCAGTTAGCAAACCAACCAGTTAGCATCCCAACGGGTTAGTAACATAACTAGTTAACATCCCAACCAGTTAGCAAACCAACCAGTTAGCAAACCAACCAGTTAGCATCCCAACGGGTTAGTAACATAACTAGTTAACATCCCAACCAGTTAGCAAACCAACGGGTTAGTAACATAACTAGTTAACATCCCAACCAGTTAGCAAACCAACTAGTTAGCAACCCCAGCAGTGTGTTCTTCAGTATTGATGTAATCAACATGAACTAAACACTATGGTTGTAATCTTTTTTGTATTTGAGTGAAATATTTACTCTGACTTCCTGTTTCTGCCCCCCCCCCCCCATCCTTGTTGCCCCCCTCCCTTTCTTAACCCCGCCCCTTTTTTTACTGCTTCCTCTCCTGGTCCAGTCAAAGTTGGAGAGCCCCCCCGCTGTGCCTCCTCGGCAGCCCACATGTAAGCTCCTCCCCCCTCGTTACTCCTCGTCGTTGTCCTCGTCTCCTCCTGACAGCCCCCCCCTGTTACCTCCTCGAGAGCCCCTCAGTTCACCCCTGCACCTCCTCCCTCCCCCCCAGGGGCGCGCTCGCTGCGAGGTTTTGTCTCAGGCCTTCTTTCCCTCCAACACTTCTTCTTCTTCAACTACTTGCTCCACCCCTACAACCTTGTCGTGCTCCCCGCCCCTCCCTCCTGTGCCCCTCACCCCCACAGGAAGAAAGATGCCTTTACCCTCCCCCCCCCTAGATGGCCCCCCAGTACCTCCACGCCACAGCGTCCCCAAACTGCCTCCCAAGACGTACAAGAGGGACTCTCTGAGCCACGCCTCCCCTGCTGGGCACGCCTCCTGCTCTATGATTGGACATCTTGTGAAAGAGACGGAGCTGGAAACGCTATAGCTAATTGGATCAGAACATGGAGGTGATCCTGGCAGAACCAAGCTGAAACTGGATCCAAATGGTGTGCTCCTACTACATAATTTGGAAAACTTTCTTCTTTGTGGTCATTTCTGTTCCTCGTCTGTAAGCTGGGACCTGAGAGAACCGGATCAGATCCAATGGCACCTGATGGAATGTGTTCAGAACTAATTGGACCCGATAGAACCGGATCAGATCCAATGGCACCTGATGGAATGTGTTCAGAACTAATTGGACCCGATAGAACCGGATCAGATCCAATGGCACCTGATGGAATGTGTTCAGAACTAATTGGACCCGATAGAACCAGATCACAACTGGTTGGACTTGACGCTTAACAGAGGCTGTGGGAACTGTGGATCACAGCCTAAAGGTACTGACCCAGAACCTAAGAGGTACTGATGTTGGTTCTGGTGGACCTGATGTTTGTTATTGTTGTTGTTGATGTAAACAAAGAAGGGAATAAATGTTTCTGCCTCTGAGCTGGGAGCCTGTCTTTATTTCTGAGCATGCCGTTTGGTTTCTGTCCATACGGGTCCCATCACTTCACCTCTCATCGTTTTTATGACGGTTCCTTTAGGTTCAGATCCGGATCTTTGGCAGCGTTAATTGGACTGAGAAGGGAATTGTTATGGTTTATTTAATTTGTGTAATCCTTTGCTAAACGTTAAAGCTAGTGTGGAGTTTTAATGGAGCATCTCTGCCTGTGATTTAGATGTGCTCATTCATTTAGTCACCCAGAAATTAGTATACGCTGGAAAACAGCATCAGCATGACGACACTTTTTCTTCAGACCTCATGTGAGGAGGCCAGTTTAATTATTTAAGTATTAACCTGTGAACCATTCAGGGAACGTAAGGCTTCTTAATTCCAGCGTCCCAACCAGGAGTCCTGGATAAGTATTGAAACGTTTTTAGAAAGAACTGAACCAAAGTCTGGTTTCCTCCGAGTTAAGCCTGTTTGCTGTAGCGATGACCCGGATCACTGAGAATCTCCTGAGTAACATTAGTGCTACGGCCGTAGTAAACGCAACTACATTTTGTTTAAATATAACGTTTGTCTCGTTAAGCTCCGCCATTGTTATAGTGCTAAAAGCATTAGTACATCATTAATAGGGAAGATTAATGTCGATCTCAAATCATTCCTTTCTACTATTGTCCTAATATCAGCTGTTTGGGCTGATATTCAGCAGACAATACCTAACAGACTGAGAGTTATTTATTAAACATTAAATAACTTAAAGCCATGGCACAACACAGTAGCGTCCCTGGGTGGGCGTCAATAAACAGTTTGCACTGCAGACATATGAGAATATCACATTTTTAGACTTCTAAAAAAAAAAAGTTAGCTCCAAAATTTTCTCAGCGAATGATAACTATATTACAAAAAGCAAATTGAAATGCTTTAATCAATGACGTTTTTGGTGTAACAAACAGTGAATTTTGATTTAACTGTAAAGTTAATTTTACTGTTGGGACCAAACTTTTGGTGCACATCTGAGTCCAGACGTGTGATTTATATATTGTTTGTATAAATCATAATTCTTAAAGTCCAAAATTTCGCATTTTCAAAATTAACTTTCAGTCCTAAGAGGAGTTAGATGCTCAAATATCTAACCTAAGACCCTCTGCATATTCGCCTAAACAGATGTTTTTCAGAGTTTATTTTGTGTTGTGTAGAACAGATTATCTGAGTTAATCCTCTTTATTAATCTGAGATCCCATCCTGTTTGTGTGTAAAGGGGGGGGGGGGTGCTCATAAAGCTAAATTCGCTAATTTCCCTTAAAAGAACGGTGAGAAGCATAAGCTTAAAATGCTAGTAACTCCTAAATAGGTCAAGCCTTGTGCAAAATGCTACTAAATTGTAAAGAAAGGTCAAGCAGTCGCTACAGAGTTTATAATTAAACATTTAGTATCTTAACACTGAAAGAACAGTGTCGTCATAAGCCGCATGTTGAACACACAATAAGTATTTGCAAAATGTGTGTTTAAACATAAACGCATAGCTAAGCATGCACAGACTATATCTTCTGTTATTTTGAAAGCTTTTTCATCATTTCTATTGTTTGTTGTTTTCTGCTAACAAGATAACTTCTCACGTCTGACGCTGCACCAGTGGTTGACTTTGCAGACGTAGAGACGCAGAAGGTTGTTATTGTTGGAGTAGTTTAGTTTGAACCTTGCTGCATGTAAGGGAAAGTTTAAGGAACTAATTAATTTCATTGGGAGTAAAAGGGCTCAGATTCAAGAGGTTTTGAAACATCTTACGTTGTTATATCAGCGTAAGTCACAGCTAGAAGATGGAGAATATTCTCAGCTGCAGGCAGACCGTCCCTGCACAGAGTGAGCGCTGCAGGAGGTGAGCTCTCTGAGGCCGAGGAGAGGATGGAGGAAGCTGAACCTGAGACTGAGGAGCTGGAAGCTCACAAGGTCAGCGGACCTGCGTCTCACCAGAGACGTACGTCCTCCACCCTTCAGGTGAAATCTTCATACGATTAACCTCAGCAGGTTGACTCTTTGCAGGAGCTGGAATCACAGAACAGCTCTGCAGTTCCTAACGCAGCACCTAGAACAGAACCAGTCTTACCAAAACTTAGAACAGAGCCTCTAAACTTTGAGACCCTTCAGGTGAAATCTTCATACGATTAACCTCAGCAGGTTGACTCTTTGCAGGAGCTGGAATCACAGAACAGCTCTGCAGTTCCTAACGCAGCACCTAGAACAGAACCAGTCTTTCCTCTAAATTTAGAACAGAGCCTCTAAACTTTGAGTTTACAGGAAGTACTTCCACGGCCTCCATGGGAGATGCTGGAAGTCAGACTGTCCACGATGAAGCCCTGCTCCATCCTGCTGCAGTGGACACCCCAAAGAGCACCAGGTAAAAAACTCTGCAGACACAGGTGGTTCAGATGGGAGGGATGAGCAGACATCACACCTGACTCATTCCACCACCTGTCCTGACTCTGTGGCGCCCCCTAAGGGCCAGAAGAGTCACACAGGTGGTCCACACCAACCTAAACCCCCACCACATGTCAGAGTTCACACCTTGGAAAACTCTGTTAGATCAGGAACATTCTTCCTTACATCAAAAGTTCACAGACCATCAGGTCATGAACATAAACGATTTGACTTCCCAGGAGGTCCAGATCCACCTGATAATCACGGCATCTGTATTTACCAACTTGAGTCTCTTGCTTGTGAAATAGAACAGTTCGACCCAGATAATCATGATCCCAACATTCATAATTATCTGCAGGAAGTCGAACGCTGTCTCTTTTTCATAATTATCTCTTTGACCTGCCGTCTCCCTCATCTCGTGAGAAACTAAAACTTATTTGGAGAACAACAGCTAGAAGCGTTCATGTTTTCATTAAAGCTCCTCCTCCAGAGATTTGTGACAGTTATTCAGCTCTTTGCAAAGCTTTAAGAGAAGAATATTCTGTGTAAAGGGATCAATAACTTCAATAACTCTTGATGCTTTCAGCGTTATTCAACAGGAAAATGAAACACCCACAGATTATGTCTATCGTTTAAGGAATGTTTATTCTCAGGGATGTAATTCTCCAGGACTAAGTCTTTGTTCCTTCATAATCTACATGAAAGTGTACGATATAATGTAATTTGTAATTGTAATTTTATTAAGGATCCCCATTAGCTGTTGCCATGGCAAACAGCTAGTCTTCCTGGTGTCCACATTAAAAACATACAGTAAAAAACAGTTACAAATATAAACATTTCCAAAAATGTAATTTCTTAAAAATTACTATAGGAAGTACAAAAGAACAAGTAAAATAAAACAGCCAATAAAACAAAAACACTTCAGTGCATCAAATGGAGTCTCAGATTCTTTTTAAAAGATAATTTACTATCAGTGTAGCGGATGTAGTGAGGTAGATTATTCCAAAGGTGTAATGATCTATATATAAAGGATTTCTTTAGTGCATTGGTTTTTGGACCTGGTAAAACAAGCTGCCCATTACAGGAACCTCTAGTGTTGTGATCATGAACAGAATTACTATAAACAATTTGTGAATGTATAAAAGCAGGAACATTACTGCTCATGACTGACTTAAACAGGATAAGTGTATTAAAAAGCAACTTGTTCTCAACCGTAAGCCAGGAAAGGCAGGAATGCATCTGGTTGACATTAGATCTAATGTGGCAGCCCAGTACCAGCCGTGCTGCCTGGTTCTGAACAACCTGCAGCGGAGTGGTGTCTGCAGTTCAGTCAGTGAGGAATGTTCTGATCTTCATGATGGAGAAACCAAACAACCTCTCCACAGACGCATGGCTCAACACAGGAGAGTTACCTCCTCAGGACAAGACTCTGCTGTCCACCTACACCTAAAGGACAAAGGACACTCTCTGAGGATCAACATGTTCACATTTTGGACAAAGAAGACAGATGGTTTGAAATGGGTGTGAAGGAAGCCATCTACGTTAAGAGAGAGAAAGACCAACCTTAAACAGAGGAGGAGGCCTTAGGTTCCAACTCTCAAAAACTTACAACACAGCTATAGGATTAATTCCAGCCAATCGTCACCTTAACTCTCACCCTCATTCAGGTGATTAAAACATCGTTCCTTTAAGCCAAGCCAATAACGACCCTAACGACTCCTCGTTACAGAGGAGTGGACCAGTTTCGGTCCATTCCGCTGGCTTAATGGTTTTAACGACCGCCCATTACTAAGGGGTGGTCCTGTTTCGGTTGAATCTGCATGTTATCTAAACCATTACAGGCCTTTGTTTGGCAGTAGTATAAAGCTTGGTACTCATCATTACTCCAGACTTTTTGAATTGAGAAAGCTTCCTGGAGAGGAAGCGAAACGTCTTCAACTACGGAAAACAAGTCCAGTTGCTTTGTTTTTTCCCCCTTTTTTTGGAATAACCTGCAGCTTTTTAAGTTCACCCCTGGCAGCAGATGTCCACACTGTAGAGCAATAGTCAAGATGACATAACACTAGACTCTGAACTTACTGACTCTGACTCTGAACTGACTCTGAATAACTTTTCCATGCATGAGACGTGCCGACATGCTCAGTTTTTTTGGGAAACGCGTTTGTAATTAGAAGAAAAACCTCCTTAAACCTCCAAACAGGAAACAGGTATAAGAAAATACATAAATTCAGTTCTCCAGTGATCCAGCAGACCAACTTTACCAACAATATGGAAAACGTTTTTAAAATTGGTTTACAAGTGACATCTTCTCCTGACACACACCCTGGTAAGGTCCTCCATAACTTCTACACGTATCAAGGATGATGAACATGTCTGTGCTGAGGACCTTCTGATTGGCTGTGATGTCTGTGCTGAGGACCTTCTGATTGGCTGTGATGTGCAGTGGTCCCTGGTGGTTAGAAAATCAGACACAGTGACCTCCAGCACAGGCGTGGGCTGATGGGAGATAATTGCAATATATCAGCATCCTTATCAGATGTGGTAGTTCCCAGCATCAGCGTCTGCCGGTAGCTACGACATGTCTGTGCTGGTATGTGGCAGAAAGAACAAAGCTAAGAGCATAACAGGAATAAACCATCATAGTTTTAAAGCCATAAACTGTCAGAGGCAACCTGCCACAGAGACATCATCAACCACTAAGTCATATAAACTGGCTTTATTAAATATTAGATCTCTGTCAGGAAAATCACTTTTAATCAGAGACTTCATTATTGACAACAATCTTGATGTTTTTAACAGAAACATGGTTATATGAATCTAATGAAGCAGTTATACTGATGGAGTCGACTCCTCCAAACTACAATTTTCTTTGTGAGAGCAGACAGCAAAGGAAAGGTGGAGGAGTAGAAACATTGTTTAATGATTAACTAAAGTGTAAAAAGGTGTTTTTAGGAAAATTTGACTCTTTTGAACATTTGGCTCTCCAGGTAAAGAGCCCGGTACGAACTATGTTTCTGAATGTTTACAGGCCTCCTAAGTCCACATCAAACTTTGTTAATGATTTTAGTGACCTGCTGTCTGTGATATGTGTTGATTATGACTGTTTAATTATTGTGGGAGACTTCAACTTTCACGTTGACAACCCTGAAGACAGAAGTGCAGAAGAACTGTGTGACACACTTAGAAACTTTGGTTTAACTCAGAATGTTAAACAGCCAACACATAAACAGGGACATATTTTAGACTTAATCATCACTAAAGGTCTAAACATTTCACAGGTCAATGTAACTGATGTTGCCTTATCCGATCACTTCTCCGTTACCTTTGAATGCATCATTTCCAGTGACTCATTTAGCCAAAGGGACATCGTAAGAAAACGCACCTTTAAGGACAATGCCACTGAAACTTTTATTCAAGCTTACTCTGCTACTTCAACCTTGGGCTGCAACTCAGTAGATGAGCTAGTAGATAACTTTCATTTTAAAGTCTCAGACATCATTAACTGCATTGCTCCAGTTAAAGTGAAAGTTGTTTCTGGGAAGAAAAAATCTCCTTGGAGAAATGCTCCAGCAGTTAGAGGTGAAAAAAGGGAATGTGGAAAAGCTGAACGCAGGTGGAGAAAGAACAGACTCCAGGTTCACTATGACATCTATAAAGAGAGACTTTACAGATATAACTTACAGGACTGTCTCAGAAAATTAGAATATTGTGATAAAGTTCTTTATTTTCTGTAATGCAATTAAGAAACATGAAATGTCATACATTCTGGATTCATTACAAATCAACTGAAATATCGCAAGCCTTTTATTGTTTTAATATCGCTGATTATGGCGTACAGCTGAAGAAAACTCAAAAATCCTATTTTAAAATATTAGAATATTTCCTCAGACCAAGTAAAAAAAAAATCTAACAGCAAAACAAAATCAAACATTTGAAAATGTCCATTAATGCAGTCAGTACTTGGTTGCACAGATTAGTGCATGAATGCGGCGTGGCATGGAGGCAATCAGCCTGTGGCATTGCTGAGGTGTTATGGATGCCCAGGATGCTTCAATAGCGGCCTTTAGCTCATTTGCATTGTTGGCTCTGGTGTCTTTCAGCTTCTTCTTCACAATAGCCCACAAATTCTCTATGGGGTTCAGGTCAGGGGAATTGGCAGGCCAATCAAGGACAGTAATGCCATGGTCAGTACACCAGTTACTGTGAGAATCTGATGTCGTCTCTTAACCACTACCATACTTGTGATTTAGTTTACTGAACCAAGCTGAGTGTTTTTCAAGGCTCAGGAAACCCTGCAGTGTTTCCAGTTAATTAGACGATTCAAGTGATTAGTTGAATAGCCTACTAGTATACTTTTTCACCATATTCTAATATTTTGAGATAGGATATTTGGGTTTCTTAAGCTGTAAGCCATAATCAGCGATATTAAAACAATAAAAGGCTTGCGATATTTCAGTTGATTTGTAATGAATCCAGAATGTATGACATTTCATGTTTTTTAATTGCATTACAGAAAATAAAGAACTTTATCACAATATTCTAATTTTCTGAGACAGTCCTGTATAACTGAAAAATGCAAGAGAATCTTTCTTCTCAGGTCATAAACAAGAACATTAATAATGCTCGTGTTTTATTTTCCAGTCGACAGGTTAACAAATCCTCCTGTGTCCGAGGCTTCTGAACTTTTAACACCGTCCTGGTCCTGCATGCGCGTTTTATGAATTTTCAGAGTTTTTATCCAGTTATTAAACTTCAGAATGTTTAATTCTTGGAGATATGAACATTTACATTGATGATCTTCTGCATCGAGCTGCTGACACATTTCATTTTAAACAGCATATTTAAACGTAGTTTTTTCTTTCGCTCTTAGCATAAATTAGCTGAAAGTTATTAATGTTCATTTTTCTCACCACTGTTGTATTTTAATGTAGACAGTCAGCGTCAGAAGGTGATTTCCCAAAGGTGAATTATAAATCAGAATACTGCTGAGAATTTCTCTGTTTTTCAGCCAAATCATTGATTGTCAGTGATGCTGATTCTTTTAAAATTCACCGTCTGTCCGTTCTAAATGAAGTTGCTCCCATAATGCACAAATATCTCCTCCTAAAATGAAGACATATTGCTGTTTAGCAGATCGTGTCGTAAGCGTTTGTGGAAATCTACAGATTGCATTTAAAGGAGCTGATCTCGTCGTTTAATGATATGATTAAATCAGTGCTGCAGAGTTTTCTAATCTTGTGAACACGAGAAAAAAAAGCGAGACCATCAGTAATAATGTACCAACCCAACGCCGCTGGTACCTGGATTTACAACAGAGCACTGTAACAGATTTTAAAGGTTTCTGTGAAAAACGTTGATTATTTCAGGGTAAGTATGAATCCGTCTCTTGATAGCACGTCCAGTATTCGCCCTTCTGTGTTTATAGTCCTCATAAAATTCTGTTACACCGACAACAAATGAGTATCTGAACAACAGAAGGATTTCCATGTTTGTGAATAATAATTCTGAAGTCTCACCTGTTACCTGGCGTTCCTCAGGGCGCGGTCTAGGCCACTTTTGTTTCTTTTGTACATCACCACCTTGGGAAGATTTTTAGCAGCTTTAAAAATGTGTGCCTGAGAAACCTTGGTGCTTTTTTTGACCCGTCACTGTCCCTGATTCCCATTCTAACCTGGAGATGATTAGATAATTACTTTTATTTCCTCTCATTTAGATTATTGTAACTCTCTTCTTTGTTTTAACAAACCAGCCGTCATCCAGTGGGTCTAGAACGCTGCAGCGAGGCTTTAATCAGGAACAGAAGAGTTCACATCACACTCGATTTATTTACATCGACTGTCAGTCACAACTGATCTTAAAATTTTAGTTTTGACTTTTAGACTTTTAATGAACCGGATCTTTTAATTCCTTTTATTCTTCTGGCCGCCGACGGGATGCTTTGTCAGTATTCTCCATGTTTACCTGAAAATACCTCAGAGCTCCTCACTAGAACCGGGTCCATGTTCTCTACGTTCTTAGTCTTAGTGAGGACTTCAGAACCGGGTCCATGTTCTCTACGTTCTTAGTCTTAGTGAGGACTTCAGAACCGGGTCCATGTTCTCTACGTTCTTAGTCTTAGTGGAAGGACTTCAGAACCGGGTCCATGTTCTCTACGTTCTTAGTCTTAGTGAGGACTTCAGAACCGGGTCCATGTTCTCAGTGATCAGTTCTACTAAAGATAAACATGGATTAGTTTTTCAGATCCTGCTGAGACATCAGTCCTTTAATCCTGGAAATGTTCTCCAGGTTCTAGAAGGTCCACTTTGTCTTTAGATGGAGGTTCAGACTGTGAGCTACATAGTTCATCAGTTTCTTTAATCTTAATTTTTCTCAGTATCTGACAGAGGGTTTTTTGATTTAATAACTTTGACATTGTAATAACTTTCTAGCCAATCTGTGTGGATGATTTCATTTCGTTGTCATAACATTGAACTGAAAATTGAATCCTGTTTAAGTCCTGCAGTGAAGCACCAGCACCCACAGGGGGCGCTGCAGCAGGTAAAACATGACGACGCTTTAGTTTTCAGTCAGAATAGATTTATTGGACCTTAACGAGGAACACTGATTGGACACTTCTTCACATCAGACGCGCCTCTGAAGCTGCCGGTCGGCTGATGTTCCCGTTTCCAACCGGTTCTGTTCAGAAGAACCTCTGATGAATCTATGTCTAGAGTCCATTAATCGCCCTTTGCTAAATAATTAGACTGCATCACTCCTGATGCATGTCCCCCTTAGCTGGACTGAAAGATTCAGACAGAGCCAGAATTACTGTGGCTCATTCTCTGGTTCCGGCTGAATCTGGACCAGTATCTCCATTAGGTTCTAGTAAGACGTGAATCAGTTAGTGGATGTGATTCCAGTTAGTCCTGGATGGTCTCTAGATGCGGGTCGGGCTGGAGCCGGACCAGTCTCTGGATTCGGTCCAGGATGATCTGGTTGGAGCTGCAGCAGTCCTCGGGTCGGTACGGAGCCTTAATGGTCAGAACCCCGGCCACCCTCAGCTCGTCTCCGTCCTCCTCCACAGGAAGCCGGTTCTTCTGGAGCCACCTGCAGACCGCCAGTCTTCTCCTCAGCAGCTCCTCAGGGTCCAAACTCACGGTGTTGGGGGGAAGGAAGAAGGAGCGGAGGCGCTCGGCCATGTCCTGGTCCGGCTCCTGCAGAACCTCCACGTGTTTCACAGCGTGACCCATAACCACACGCACCGAGGCGCCGTCCTCCCTGAAGCTCAGCAGCACCACGCTGGAGAGAAGCAGAACCACGTCAGTCCAGCCATCAGCAGGGCTCTGCACAGCCCAGTCAGGCGTGTTGGACCAGGGACAGTTTTAGAGTGGCCTAGTCAAAGTATGGACCTAAATCTGATCTAAAGCTGCAGCAGGACGTTCCTGCTGGAAAAACCCCAGTAAGGCTGAATTAAATCAATTCTGCAAGTTCCTCCGCAGACCCGGTACCACACAACCATTTAGTTCCTCTCTGCCTCGTGTTCGTATTACACGACTGAAATTATATATATATATATATATATATATATATATATATATATATATATATATATATATATATATATATATATATAAAAATTACTGGATTATGTTGGGTTAATAAAACCCAACATAATCCAGAGATCTCGCTGGTTTTGACTCTAATCTTTGTCTATCAGCCTGGAAGCAGATCTAAGCTTCTCACACTAAACACTACGCAGTGTACTCTATGAAGTGAGCACCTGGTGGAGGTGAACGTAAGGGGCCGCGTGCGCAGGTGACAAGCGTCCAAACCAGGAGCAGCGGGTGACGTCACGGACTTGAGCCTCTGCCATGACACCAAAAATGATGGGAGTGATTAAAATTTAAACAATGGATGGTTTGAGGGGCCTGGAGCCGGCTGACGACAGTCGGAGGGGGCGTTGAACCAGCAACCCACCAGTTGCAGGACGAACGGCACACGCATGTTGTGTTTTTCATTAATGATAGCACCGTCACGTGACACTGTTGCTTTTTGTTACAAAAAATAAGCAAAAACTAATAAGACATCTGCTATTTTTATTTCATTTGTTACGTCATCAGCAGAACTGGCTGCTAAACGCGTTCAGGTAAAACTCAAACTGACGTGAAAAACACGACTTGGTGCTTTGAGACATTTTAAAGTGAAATTACATCAAACAAATTCAATAACGCGAGATAATAAAATTACATTAAGTAAAAATAAACACCATGGTTGTTTAAAGAACGAAAACTGGCGATTCGCCATTTATTTACGGTGGCGGTATGATTTTATCTTTTTAGGTAAAATATTTATCTGGAGCTGTCTCACCTGTGGGACACCGGGTCCACGGTCAGCAGCCACCCGCGGTGCTCCTCCTGCTTCCCCGTCCTCAGCCTCACCTGTCTGTGGACGCACCTGAGCCACAGCTGCGGACCTGAATGAAGCCAGTCGCACTGCATTATGGTCCTCCGATCAATAATCGATCGTCAAACCTCAACTGAACACCGTCGCTGCCGCCGCTGCACCAGCTGTGCAGCAGTCCGGGGGAAACACGGCAAACTCAAAGTTCCGCTTTATAGTCCACGTAGCCTCTGCTGCCCCCTGCAGGCCGAGACAAGCAGCAGCAACGAGCTGGACCAGCCTGGAGGCTCCTCTGGTTCTCCCTCCTGGCTGGGTTCTCTCCGGGTACTCCGGCTGCCTCCCACAGTCCAGGGACATGAGCGCTGCACCGACTAATGCCTGCCCATAAACATTCAGCTTCCTGAACCAGGTTAACCGGACACAACCGGAATGAATCCGATCCAAGGGACACAGGTTAAAATCCTCCCACCTGAACAGGATGAGGTTTAAAACCAATTTGAATGGACAGAGCTGATTAAATCGGACTTATTACACATATTTAAACATAATTATGGCAGTTAGTCCTCTAACGGAGCAAAACGGACCTTTCACATTAAAAGTTGCAGCTTGCATTAGTTTATTTCACATTATTTGTTCATGTCAACATGTTTGCCTAGACGCGGCACCAGGTCACCAAAGCAGTTCCTCGTCCGTGTAAAAGACTACTTGGTAATAATAATAATAATAATAATAATAATTAATTATTATTATTATTATTATTAATTACTGGAAGGCTACAGCTCCAGGTTCTAAAAAGCTAATTCTAACCAAGCTTTTACGCTGGAAGTCCAACCGGAAACCCCCTGCTTTGTTTCCGGCGCAGGGTCAGCGAGCAGCTAG
The DNA here is from genome assembly GCF_011125445.2 of Fundulus heteroclitus. Taxonomy (NCBI): domain Eukaryota; kingdom Metazoa; phylum Chordata; class Actinopteri; order Cyprinodontiformes; family Fundulidae; genus Fundulus; species Fundulus heteroclitus. The sequence continues at coordinate 3,940 of NW_023397054.1, read as the reverse complement.
CAGGAGAGCTAACCTGATCGCGGATCGATCAGAACGGTTCCGTGTCAGAATGTCCCGTTCCGGGCGTTACGGAGGAGGTAAGTCGCTGTAGCTTTAACCGCTGTCGGTACCGGCCCGTAGGACCTCCCGGTACGCTCCCACCGGATAGTTCAGGACAGTTATTGCAACCGGTGAGCTGTGAGCGGAGCTAACGGCTAATGCTCCAATGTGACGTCACTGCTGTACCTGCCGCACGTGTCCTCAGGTGTTGTCGGTCATGTTTGTCTTATGTGTTTAGAAGTGTTGATCTCTGAGGTTGATTGGCGGAAGGAAGTAGTTAAATTAGCGGGAATTGCTGCGGAGTCTGGTCCGGTGTCCCGCTAACAGGTCGGAGGATACTGCCACCTGGCGGCAGCGCGGAGATTACAGCCGCTCAGCACACGCGTTATTAATTACTGTAGTTGTGCTGTAGCACAGGTGTTCTGGGTGGAGTTCTCCATCGCTGCTGCAGCGGTTCCGTCTCATTCTAAGCTTCAGTCCAGCTTCTGCAGATGGACCACGATGGTGCGTTTACGTGCTGCGTGTATACTTCAGCACCCTTAGTAAATTGGCTGGAAAGGCTTTGCCGGTTCTCTCTGTGGAGCCCAGCGGTGCCGGTTCTGTCGGTGTCTGTAAGCGGGTTTCTGATCCTGGTGGATTCTGAACGTTTCACAGCTGATCCACACAGATCTGCACCAGCAGCTGAAAAAGTTCTGACTAAGAGAATCTCGAGAACCCAAGTCCGGATCCAAACGACAGGATTGGGGTTTTTGTGTTTCTCGTGGTTCTGTTTTGAGTCTGGTGGGTCAGACGAGACCTGGTTCCGTTCTCCGCCTGCTTAGATGGTTCTGAATAGTTCCTCCAGTCCTCCTGGTGGTCCCAGGGAGGAGTTCTTTCCAGGCTTTTTCCTGCACTGATGAGTCCAAGCTGTTGGTTTTGACCCGGTAAAACAGAACCTTTCTCAGGTTAAAGACTTCCTGCGTGTTACCTGGCATCCTGTCAGCAGGGCATGCTGGGTAGAAACACTCCTCAGGGCTGCGCACCTTAGAGTCATGTCAAGACAATGTGAGGCTAAACGACCAAAGACTGCCATCTTTACTCTTTCACGCTATCCTAAATATTAATCTAAGGGTTTTTGAATTGATAATAATTTTAATGGATCAACATAAGTGGAATTAGCATGATTACATTATTTTAATTGAAAAAAGGATTTTAAGCCAAAATTTCTTGGTTTTTACAGCATGCACAAGGTTAAAAAGTAGTTTGAAGAAAAAAATATTCTTATTAACAATTAATCAAAGATTTTCTTTATTTCCAGAAATATTTATTTAATAAAATGAAATAAAAGACCCAAGGACTTAAGAATAGTTTGGTATGGTTCAAGTGATAAAGGATTTTTTAATATACATGTATTTTAACAATATATTTTATCCAGATAAACTATATTAAGAAAAAAAATTACATAAAGAGACCCAAGGAATTAAGAATAGTTTGGTGTGGTTCAAGTGATAAAGGAGTTTTGAATATATATATATTTTACCAATATATTTTAACAAGATAAACTATGTTGAGAGAAAAAATACTTTAAAGTAAGTTAAACCAATGAACATGTACGGTGAAGTTAAGCCATAAGCCTATAATAGAACAGTAAGACTTGACAAAGAATATTGTTCTCTTCTACAACACCTTCAACTTTATGATGACGATGATAATGGGTTTATGAATGTCAACCTTCTAGGATGCTTCTGGGCAAATATGTCTATAATTTTGTTGATGTCTAAATGAATGTCCTTGTGGACATACATAAGTAGCAAAGCCACAAACCTTTCCTCTCCCATAGTCGACCTCAGCAAAGTTTTCACTGCTTTAAGGCCAGAGTTAGCACGTTCCACAGAAGCACTGCTAACAGGTAGAACTGATAGAAGGTGAAGAATCATAGAAATGTTTGGGTAGACCTTCATATTTGTTCTCCTTAGAATTTCAGGGAGAGAGCTGGGTTTTTCCACTGATGACCACTTTGTGTGCCACAACTTCACTTCCTGCCTGAATGTTGATCCTGATGGTTGATCATCTTTATATGATGTAAAGATCTCTTTCTCACTCTCATCGTTCATCATATGCAAAATGCTTGGAAATAGTTTTAATCGCGTCACGTTGTATTAACGCGAGATCTGAGCTCTGACCCTAACCCTTTAAAAAAAAAGGGGAAAAAAGCATTTTACATGCTTCAGGCTGAACAGTGGCTCTGTGACAACTCCTACAGTGCTAAGAAACTCTCAATAAAATAAACTCTCAATGAAAGAAACTAAGAAACTCAATTAACTCTCAATAAAATCCCAAAATCTAACAAAAAGAAATAGTGTATTCAGTGTTACCAAATTAGGCAGGTTTCCACCCAATTAGGCTTCTTTTGAACACAATGAGCTGGAACTAAAATAGCTTATGGGCAGGTTGTAAAAAATTGGGAAGCTTTTCACATTTGTTGGGCTTTTAAAAAGAATTACTAACAAAATATATATCAAAATAGTTGTCATGTCTGGAACAAAACTTAAACCCTTTTAATATAAAATGCCATCTCATTGAACTCATTTTACTGGTCAATTTATTTTTTAAATGAGTCAAATCTGACATCATCAATGAATAATAGTTATAATGAATAATATTGATTGTTATAATAAAACAAGAAAAGAATAATGGTTAATCAAGTGTCACTATGAAATTGTATTGGTCAATGTAAACGCCCAAGAGGGGTTGAGTTCTACTGATCAACTTAAAAATATTTCATGGCTGTGTGAAAATGTTTGCTTGATCTATATCCTGTTAGAGAAATTACGTTTATATTAAGGTAGATTATTAATCATGTTGGAAGCTATTGATAAAACGTTTTTTTCCCCAGTTTGATATATCATGATTGTTAAAGTGATCTTGTGTGTTATTTGGTTGATTGATTGTACATTTTGTGTACATGTGGCATGTTCTCATGTGTTTCATACTTCTGTGCTTGTTAACATGAGAGAGCTTGAGAGTTGGGCTTGTTTTTTTATTTTAAGTTGGTCAGGTTTTATGCTGATTTGGGATGGAAACTAACAGATCCAGCAACCTGTAGAGCTGTCTTGACTCAAAAGTCAAGCATTAGCATACATAAACATGAGCAATGGTATCAGGCTGAACACTGACTGAAATAAAAATTCATAGTAGCAGAGGTTCTGTAATTACAGCAGCTATGAGAACAAGGATTAGAACAAAGTTCCCTTCTACCTGAAGTAACCCAAGTTTCTTCAGTTTGGCAGTTTTCCTGCTTGCTTCTGCTCCTAGCTGTCTAGCTAACCCTCCTAGCTTTCTAGCTAACCCTGCTAGCTGTCTAGCTAACCCTCCTAGCTGTCTAGCGAACCCTCCTAGCTCTCTAGCTGACCCTCCTAGGTTTCTAGCTGACCCTCCTAGGTTTCTAGCTAACCCTCCTAGGTTTCTAGCTAACCCTCCTTGCTGTCTAGCTAACCCTCCTAGGTTTCTAGCTAACCCTCCTAGCTGTCTAGCTAACCCTCCTAGCTGTCTAGCTAACCCTCCTAGCTGTCCTAGCTAACCCTCCTAGGTTTCTAGCTAACCCTCTTAGCTGTCTAGCTAACCCTCCTAGGTTTCTAGCTAACCCTCTTAGCTGTCTAGCTAACCCTCCTAGCTTTCTAGCTAACCCTCTTAGCTCTCTAGCTAACCCTCCTAGCTTTCTAGCTAACCCTCCTAGCTGTCCTAGCTAACCCTCCTAGCTGTCTAGCAAACCCTCCTAGCTTTCTAGCTAACCCTCCTAGCTCTCTAGCTAACCCTCCTAGCTGTCTAGCTAACCCTCCTAGCTTTCTAGCTAACCCTCCTAGCTGTCTAGCTAACCCTCCTAGCTGTCTAGCTAACCCTCCTAGCTGTCTAGCAAACCCTC